>NW_026852444.1:0-183996 GCF_026571515.1 Ruditapes philippinarum
AAAAATATGGCAAATTTTACACATAACCTGGATCCAGTGATAACTCAAAAAGTACTGAAAATATTTTTATGAAACTTGATATATGGATGGATGGTAGTCTGGAAATTATGCACATCTTTTTCTTTTCTTCCTATGTTGAAAATTCTGGTTGCTATGGCAACAAATAGACTGAAAATATGGCAAATTTTACACATAACCTGGATCCAGTGATAACGCAAAAAGTACTGAAAATATTTTTATGAAACTTGATATATGGATGGATGGTAGTCTGGAAATTATGCACATCCTTTTTCTTTTCTTCCTATGTTGAAATTTCTGGTTGCTTTGGCAACAAATAGACTGAAAGTATGGCAAATTTTACACATAATCTGGATCCAGTGATAACGCAAAAAGTACTGAAAATATTTTTATGACACTTGAAATATTGGTAGATGGCAGTATGGAGATTATGCACATCCTTTTCTTTTCTTTGTTGAAAATTCTGGTTGCTATGAAGTAGATACATTCAGAAAAAAAGAAGTTATTAAAAAAAACAATATTTTTTTCATGAAAATTCTAAGTTCAAGGGAGGAAAGACTGAATTTCAAGATTTCTGATTCTAGTTTTTACGTTTTTATGCCCCCGCCATGTAATGGCAGGGGCATATAGTGTTACCCTGTTCCGTCATTCCGTCCTTCCGTCCTTCTGTCATCATCAGTTTCCGTTCATTATCTTAATAACCCTTGCACATATTGAACTCAAATTTGACATATGGATATGTCATGAGAAAATACAGATCAAGTTCAAAATTGGTCATGGTTCGATGATTTTTGGCAGAGTTATGCCCCTTTTACATTGAAAATAATATGAAATTTTCAGTTTCCGTTCATTTTCTCCCAAACGGTTCAAAACATTCAATTCAAAATTGACATATGAATATGTCATGAGAAAATACAGGTCAAGTTCGAAATTGGTCATGGTTCGATGATTTTTGGCAGAGTTATGCCCCTTTTACTTTGAAAATAATATGAAATTTTCAGTTTCCGTTCATTATCTCCCCAACGGTACAACACATTCAACTCAAACTTGACATATTGATATGTCATGAGAAAATACAGGTCAAGTTCAAATTTGGTCATTGTTCGATGATTTTTGGCAGAGTTATGCCCCTTTTACTTTGAAAATAATATGAAATTTTCAGTTTCCGTTCATTAACTCCCCAATGTACAACACATTCAACTCAAACTTGACATATGGATACGTCAAAGGAATGCGCAGGTCAAGTTAAAATTTGGTCATGGTTCAATGATTTTTGGCAGAGTTATACCCCTTTTACTTTGAAAATAATATGAAATTTTCAGTTTCCGTTCATTATCTCCCAATCGTACAACACATTTAGCTCAAACTTGACATATAGATACGTCAAAGGAATGCGCAGGTCAAGTTCAAATTTGGTCATGGTTCGATGATTTTGGCAGAGTTATGCCCCTTTCACTTTAAAAAATAATATGAAATTTTCAGTTTCTGTTTATTATCTCCCAACAGTATTAAACATTCAACTCAAATTTGACATATTGATACGTCAAAGGAATGCGCAGGTCAATTTCAAATTTGGTCATGGTTCGATGATTTTTGGCAGAGTTATGCCCCTTTCACTTTGAAAATAATATAAATTTTCAGTTTCTGTTTATTATCTCCCCACAGTATTAAACATTCAACTCAAATTTGACATATTGATACGTCAAAGGAATGCGCAGGTCAATTTCAAATTTGGTCATGGTTCGATGATTTTTGGCAGAGTAATGCCCCTTTTACTTTTGAAAATAATATGAAATTTTCAGTTTCTGTTTATTATCTCCCCAACAGTATTTAAACATTCAACTCAAATTTGACATATTGATACGTCAAAGGAATGCGCAGGTCAATTTCAAATTTGGTCATGGTTCGATGATTTTTGCAGAGTTATGCCCCTTTCACCTTTAAAAATAATATGAAATTTTCAGTTTCCCGTTTTATTATCTCCCCAACAATATTACACATTCAACTCAAATTTGACATATGGATATGTTTTTTGGAATGCGCAGACCAAGTTCGAATCTGGTCATGGTTCAATGATTTTGGCAGAGTAATGCCCCTTTCACTTTGAAAATGATATGAAATTTACAGTTTCTGTTCATTATCAACCCAACAGTGTTACATATTCAACTCAAAATTGACATATGGATATGTCAAAGGAATGCGCAGGTCAAGTTGGAATTTGGTCATGGTTCGATGATTTTTTTGGCAGAGTTATGTCCTTTTCACTTTGAAAATAATATAGATACATCTTAGGAATAAGCAGTTTAAGTTTGAATTTGGTCGTGGTTCAATGATTTTAGACAAACTTATCTTTCCTGAATGTTGGAAAAATTTTGAACTTTCAGTTTCAGCACTCATACTTTTGTGGAAATGTATATATAGCCATTATGTTGGCTACAAATAATGCAATATGCTACTTTTTAAAAGGTAAGACTGAATAATTTCAGTGCTTGAACATTGTATAAAAATGGTTTGTGTTAACATTGAAAAGTTTTAAGGGCTTTGAACTTAGAATGAAAAAAATAATTTGTGCAAACAAATTTGGAACTAAATATTATAACATTTGAAATTTTGGCTGCATGTGGGGGCATCCGTGGCATGATGACACATTTCTAGTTTCACTATAAGCTCTTTATTTCTTAATGTATTTTCTTCAAACTTTAAATATAAGTTTCTAGTCATCAACCACATCATATGTGACAAGGTTTACAACTCTAGCACAAAATTTATCCTGCAGACAACTCTTTTAATTTTGATATTTAAACCCTACAATCTGACATTGGACTGATCTTGATTCGATTCAGGGCAAGTTGATTACACAAAAGTGGGGTGGGGTCATTTTCATTTTTTTCTGAAAGTTTTTTTATTTAAAATTCAGAAAATTTTAAACCCTTAAAAATTTTAAAGTAAATTTTAGATTAAGCTTGAAAAAAAACCCCAAAAAAATGTTTAAACAACTTTCAATGCCTTTATCCTTTAAAAAAGTTTTTTCATAAAACTTTGTTTTTGGGGGAAGAAAATGCAGGGTTGACAGTTTGAAGACACACAGCCTTTGGGGAAATTGCTTCATTGGTTTACTTAATATGTAAATTCTGAAAAAAATGTACCTAGTATGTATGCCAAAATCAATCCAGTACTTGAAAGATATTTGAATCTTCTACAAGCGCATATATTTGTCATTTACACTATCAGTATGTATCAATATTTTAGATAAAAACTGTGAGTTCACTTAATTTTCTCGGTACGCAATTTGGTGGTTTTGTCAAAAATGGAAATTTTCGTGATTTTTGACTTTGTGGATTGTCTTTGCAAAAAAGCAATATGCAAATAATGTAACACAAACAATAAATCTTATAGCCTATAACATAAAATTTTGTACGATATGTAACTCATGGATTGACACAAAAAAAAACCCACAAAAATTAGTGCCCCACAAATAATATGATTTTGCAATAAATATGGTATTTTATCTCCAATATTTATTATTCAGAAAGGCAATCTGTGTTAATCCTGTATAAAATTAGTATTGGCTTGATCCACAGGAATACAAGTTTGAAGAAGACAACCCATTAATAAATCACCCAGATCCTTTCCAAGCTGGTCTAGAGAAGTTGAAACAAGGAGATATACCAAATGCTGTATTATTGTTTGAAGCTGCTGTGAAAAAAGATGAAAGTCATGCTGAGGTAATGTAAACTTGAATTTTTTTATGAGTTTCACGATCAATTATTTCGAGTATATATTCACCCTGCATTTACCTGATCATTATTTTGTATAAAATGAAAGTCATTCTGTAATGTAAAATTGAAATATTTTTAAGGGAGCTCAACTGACCTGGTAAAAAACACCTTAAAAAAAATTGAAATTCTTGCATAAATCAATTAAGACACTTAAAATAGAAAAGTCTGCAAAAGATCATAAAGAAATATAAAGTAGAATTGAAGTTTGAAATAATTTTTTATCCTGGTTTGAGAAAAAAGCAGTGCAACACTTTTCATTATTTAGTTATTTTGCATGAATAAAGTGGTTAATTGGGGAAAAAAGAAATGAGTGAATTTTTATCTCACCTGTCACAAAGTGACAAGGTGAGTTTTTGTGAGAGCTTTTCGTCCTGCGTCCGGCTGTGCGTCTGTCCGTCATCTATTAACTTTTACCACTAAGCCAATTTTAAGTAAAAAACTTAAAAGTCTTCTTTAAAAAAACACAAAGAGCTAAAGCTTAGACATTTGGCATGAAACATCTTCTAGTGAGTGTCTACCATGCTTGTTCAAATAAAAGCCCTTGGGCCAAAATTGGTCACCACTCAGGGGGTCATTAATTTTCCTTAAAAGTGTAAACATGTAGTAAAAACTGAAAAAATCGTCATTAAAATCCAAAAGGGCTAGGACTAAGATATTAAGCATAAAACATCTTCTAGTGAGTGTCTACCAAGTTTGTTCAAATAAAAGCTCTGGGCTCAAAATTGGCCCTGCACCGGGACTGGGGGGGGGGGTCATTGATTTTCCTTATATGTATATAGTTAAAACTTAAAAAATCTACTTTTAAAAGACCCAAAAAGATAGCGCTTTGATATTTGGCATGAAACATCTATTAGTGGGTGTTAACCAAGCTTGTTCAAATAAATTCCTCGGGTCAAAATTATTCTTGTTCATGGAGATGTTTTATATTCAGGTGAGTGATTTCAGGGCCATCATGGCCCTGTTGTAAAAATAACATTTCTCTCAGGGTAAAAGTGCATGTTAGAAACCCGAGAACTAAAATTTCACCCAAGGTGGAGCTCTATTACCGGTACAAACATGTATTGTGTTTTAGCTGACCTGTCACAAAGTGACATGGTGAGCTTTTGTGATCGCTTTTCTTCCTGTGTCCGGCCGGCGTCCCTCTGTGCACAAAATTTAACTTTAAACCACATCTCCTCATAATCTGCTAAGCCAGTTTCATCCAGAAACTTAAATAATCTTCTTTTAAAAACCCAATGATATTACATGTTAAGCATGAAACATCTTCTAATGTGTGTCTACTGAAAACCCAAATGAACAAGTATTCTGACCCAGGTGACCTATTTAGGGCCATAATAGCCCTCTTGTTATGATATTTTGTAGCAATGTTCACCACCATTAAATGTTTTGCTTCATACATAATCCAGTTCAAAGGTCAAGATTACACTTAGAGCTAATTGCTATGCTTATCTTTTAGGCCCACATGTCCATCAAAAGCTTTTGACAGGTATCTTTTACAACAATATTGACCTAGTTCTTCTTTAATTAATCTACTGCGTTACTAACACAGTAGAAAATAAATCATTCAGCATGGTCACGTGTCACAGTCCAAAGGTTCAGAAAAATCCCTGGAGGGTCATAAATAAATGTTTGTTAACCCTTTCCCTCATCAGCATATTGTGAAAAATGGCCTTTTTCATTGAAAAGCCTCCTGTTACAAGTTCAAACTGCTATGAAACTATGAAAAATGTTTCAATAATAATCAAACTTGGCACAAATGTTGACTGGACCATTGCCTTTGTAATGACATGCTCAGTCTTAAATTTCCTGTTACCATAGCAAGGAGGGGACGTCTCAAAATTGCCAAAAATCACTATTTGCTTTCATTTTTTCCATCAAAATTGATTTCAAAGTGCTGCAACTTCTCAAAGGATTGAGATAGTCAAAGGCTTTTCGGCGTTGGTTACATGTTACGTTATGATCGACCTGGGGTCATTTTTAGCCTCTCACAAGTTCAAAATTTTCTTGGTGATGAGGGGGACTACCGCCCCCTTCAAACCCCCCAAACAGAAGGGAAAACTTTTTTTAGCAACATTTCTTAAGCGAAAACATGTGTTTGGGGCCCAAATAGGACATTTTTTCACTATTTGATGCCTAAAAGAAGGGGGTGGGGCGGGGGGGCGAAAGTGCGTTGTTTCACGTATATATGTGGTAAAGGGTTAATGTATGTGTAAACCGTAATCATATTTAAAGCTAAAGTTTTAATTGTTATATTGGTTATTAGATATATTATATGATTAATCAAGTATAACTTTTAGAATCACAAACTATTACAAATAGCAAAACCAAAATAATTTATTCGTTTCCCTCTATGTTTGATACGATCTTGATTCCATGTGTTCCTGATCACAGGTGGCAATATTGTCCTGTACCATCACATAGCACTAGGAAAATGAATGAAAGAACTCCATACTATAATAAAAGAAGGTATATCCCATTGGGGGAAAAGCGAACTGTTAGTTTTCAGAGCAAAAAGGTTAAACTATGAACATTTTGAAGTGTCACTGCAATTTGTTTCAACTAGGTATTTTGAATTAATTGTAAGACAGTAGTTTTTCTGTCATCTTCTGGAGGCATGCTGCTTTAAAGCCATCATTTATTTACTATTATCTTAGATATTTGGTTTTTGCATGATTTACCCAACTTAATGCATTATGGGGTTGAGGTAATGACTAAAGAGGATTTTAAATAGAATTTTATTTCATTCATGCACAGAAGTATAAAAAAGCCATTAAATGAAAATGAATATTACACTAGTGTCATCACAATGTAACATAACATCATTGTGTTATTCAAACATCAAAATAGGTTAAATATTAGCATTGCACTATATGTATATGTGCATCAATGAAAAGAATGATTCCTTTTTACTGTATACCATTTTTATTTTTGGCATGTAATAAATAAAAATTTATCATTTTGTGTTTATTTCTTCATTCTATCTAAATTTATAGAACTCGTTAAGCTAAACAACACTATCATCATCTGAACTTTTTCTTATTTTTCCAACAGTTATGTAGTTTTTTTTTTGTAATATAACAAATAACAGTTAAACCAGATGCATTCAAAAATGGGAATTTCAAAAGAAATTATCACCTATAATGAATAAAACATGTTACACACTTTGCAAACATTTTGTGAGAAAGGCATCTATTTAAAAACATGTATATTTTTCTTTTGTGAATCATTTGTTTTAATGATTAGATGTCAAACACTTCAATGTTGTCATCTGTATATCTACTTATACACATCTTTGTCATTTGTTGATTACAACAGACTGATCTTATTTCCTCTTTTTCACTATCAGCTTTTATAACTTCTCCTATCAGCTCACCATCACATGTAAACTGTAAAACATTATTGGACAAATATCCAGATACCAGCACACTACCTGCTTCAGTGAGATAACAATAGTTAGCCCCCTTTAATTGTTTATCATTAAATGATGTAATAACCTGACCATTGTTGTCCAGTACTATCAGTCCATTAAAGTAGTCAGCAACATAAATCATAGTAGCATCCTTACTGACAGCTAAGCTGCATATGTTAGAGAACAACTTATGTCCTGATTGATCCTTACTGAACTGATGAAGTTTCCTACCAGACAATGTATACATATATACTGATGTGTTACCATCTGAGATATATAAATTATTGTTTGCAAATGCAAGGCCATAACATTTAAAATCAGTGTTAATCTTGTTTGTTGTTTTCATTTTTCTTTCTAGAGAAATGAAATGAACTTCCTTTTTTGATGGAATAGTTACTGCTACTTGTGTGTTATTGATCATACACACTTGCCATGGCTTTCCAGGTAGATCACAGTAGTCTGTGACAGTATAGTTATAACTGTGTAACCGTTTAAGCTTCATGTTGTCGTAATCAGCAAGAATTATTGTGCCATTTTCCATACAGCAGGCACTCCGGATGTAACAACTGGCATTATCCGACTTAACTTTTACATTATATGTTTGGTTTCCTTTAATCTGAAATAAATTGTCAGCAGTCTTTGTAGGTTTCTCTGATAATATGCCTAGGGTCTTCTTTTGTTCTATCTGTGTAAGAATTGTTCTGTCAGGTTGAAACTGTATGTCTTCTACTGTACTTTTTATTTTGGCATGTCCCATATATTTATTGGCAACATTTGCAGCATCTTCTCCAATCTTAACATAAACAAACACTTCAGAATGACTTGTGTTTGTAGATGCTAACTTATCATTAGCTGATCTAATCCTGGACTTATTTGCTTGTAGCTGTTTTAAACCGTCCTCGATTTTGTCTTCAAGACATTTGACTTGACTTTCTATCTCATCAATAGAACTTTTCTCCAGCTTGTCAAGTTGGTCATTGATTTCTTGACGGAATTTTCTAATATCAGCAAGTATTTCTGCTCTCCTCTTTAACAGTCTTTGTTTATCCTGTTTAAATCTATTTGCTTGGTTTTCAAGGGTCTTGGCTATTTCCTTGAGTTTTGTTTGAATGTCTCTCGATTCAACTTGGTAAGTATTGTTTTGGATAAATTCTGGTATGTAGAATGTATCCTTACATAATCTGAAAAATAAATTCAAACAGTTTATGAGGCTATGAGGTGACGGAGGAGATGATATTTTATTTAGTGTTATATATTAAAAATAGTCTAAGAATATTATGTAAATGCCTATATACTAAACATTCCATATACTTACTTAAAAAATATCTTTGTTTAAATACTATAGTTTACCTGTGATCAACTGCCATACATGTAGAACAGCCAACATTATCATGGTTCTGACAGTACATATCAATGTGTTTATGACTGTGTCTGTCACATCTCTCTGTTGGTGCCCGCGGCATAGCTTTACTGGTTCCTGACTTAAATTGAGATTTATCCAATACGTTGTGACCAGCACATAAAGGCACTTTACTGTGAACTTTGACACAACTAACACAGAAATAATCGTGACAATCTACACAGTATTTATCACCTTCAGTGTTCCTGCCTTCATTTCTACAAATTGAACATAATACGTCAAATATTTCATCCGAAAGAATATCCGTATCAATTTATCCACCTGTAGCCATTTTGTCTTTTTCCTTGACTACGTTTGTTAATTGAACTATTTACATTGTAAAATCGATAAAATTGTCCCTATTGCTTTCACAGTTATTTTAAATTTAAACATTGATGTACTCTATAATTAAGAAAACTGAAAGCCTTAAGAATGTTCTACATTGAACTCCTGGAAAAATATCAATTTCTCCATATTATTTTTTTTCATTGATTTAAATCCTCTCCTATTGCTCAATAATGTCTAAATGATTTGACCTACTTTAGGTTTAACTTATCAAAGGTGCCTTTATACCTCTTTGCACAAAGTGTAACTTAATCTGGTGAAAGATTATCCTTCAATATTTATATGGTATATAAAATGTTAAAATACGGCTGGTTTAACATTATGCTATTTAAATCAATATAACGCCGAAGAAAATATCTAACTGATAGAAAATAATTAACTTTATCTTCACTCGCAAAGCAAGTGGTGTACATTTACATGTATATATATTAGTCCTTTGTTGTTGTATTTAGGACACATTCAAAAATGAGCTGTTGCAATATCAAAATTATTTATTTGTCAGAATTCAATTAATTAGCTTTGACTGGCTATGAGTTTATTTTATCATGACTTATGTGAGGACTTGTCCATTGAAAGTTCTAATTAGACTTCATTATCAAAGGAAGACTTATATACAAATATAGGAAAGAGTACAAAATCACATCTTTAAATTCAGATTTTAGAAATTATGCATGTTAAAATATATAAGTATTTTTATTTTATCTATTGAAAATGTACTGGTTTTCTAGCAGTTTCCAATACAAAAAGTTGCCATTTTTTTACAAATTAGATAACAATCTGTCCCAGGAGGAGTACACAACTTTGACAAAACACAGTTATGTTTTTAAATGTGCATTATTTCAGAACAAATATGAACTTTTTGATATCGCCCGTAACAGCGGCTAGCGATAATAAGATGACTAGAGTCTGATGCGTTAACCACTTGGCCACGCCGGCTTTTTTGTCACAGAAAAATGTAACAAGGTTTTTAATAATTCTGTACATGAACTAATACACAACTGGGGCAATTTTGAGAAAGTATAAATCACAAATAAATTAATAAAACAGAGTAATTTATTGTGATACTGATAATTTACACTATGTATAATTGTATATTCTAGGCATGGTAGTATCTGGGTACAACACAAGCTGTATGATAATTTACACTATGTATAATTGTATATTCTAGGCATGGCAATATCTGGGTACAACACAAGCTGAAAATGAACAAGAACCAGCCGCCATTTCTGCACTAAATAAGTATGTTTATTGTATGTTAAATTCTTTATCAGTAATGGAAAGATAATTCTCCATCTAGACATTAAAGATGTCTTTCTTATAGGTATATGTCTGCAGTTTACCAGACTATCAGTTATTAATAGAGGGTTAATATAACATCAGTACTGGTTGGTTCCAGGAAGGGGACTTGAAAGTGATGAAATATGTTTAAACCAAATAATCAAAATTATGACTGTTGTCTGTCAGTTCTAAGATAATCAAACAATGAATTTAGATCATTTCTCTATTTCTATATACTATTTCAGATGTTTAGAACTCGAACCAGGTAACCTGGTAGCGTTGATGTCACTGGCGGTCAGTTATACGAACGAGTCACTGGCTTCACATGCCTGTCATACGCTCAAACTCTGGTTGAAAAACAACCCAAAATATGCACACCTGGTACCCGAACCAGTAGATGCTCAACCTAGAGTATCATCTTATGTTTCCAGGTATGATACTGTTCTTTTTTTAACTTTACTATCCCAATATCTATCTCTCAAATGGAAATGTTGTCTAGGTTTGTTTAGTGGAGGCCTGTTCTAACTTACTGAGGCTGCTTATTAAAAGATGTAAAAAATATATCTCACTTTATAGAGCTATTCAATAATCAAAGGGAGAAAGTTAGTTACCAGCCAGTTAGCTGAGTTGTTAGACCGGCAAATTTAAATGATACCATTTTTCTCTTACATAAGTAATGGTAAGAATAATCAAACTTGGCACAAATGTTGACTGGACCATTGCCCTTGCAACAACATGCTCAGGCTTAAATTTTCTGTTACCATGGCAACGAGGGGACATCTCAAAATTGCCAAAAATCACTATTTTGCGTTGATTTTTTCCATCAAAATTGATTTCAAAGTGCTGCAACTTCTCAATGGATTGAGATAGAGTCAAATGCTTTTCAGCGTTGGTTACACGTTACCTTATGATCAATGTGGGGTCATTTATAGCCTCTCACAAGTCCAAAATTTTCTTGGCGATGAGGGGGACTCAGCCCCCCTTCAAACCCCCCAAACAGAAGGGGGCACATCCCCCTTCTGGCAACCCCCTGATGTATCTTTTGCTTGGGGGACCGCGCCGAAAAAGAGGTCACATTTTTTAACAACATTTCTCATACAAAAACAAGTGTTGGGGGCCTAAATAAGGCATTTTTTTACCATTTGAGACAACAAAAAGGGGGGGGGGTGAAAAAGGCGTTAAAAGGCGTGTATATAACGTAATGGGTTAATATATAACAAGTAGTCTTGTTATCCCCCGCCGAAAAGGGGGCGGGGGATATAGTAATAGTCTCCGTCCGTCCGACCTTCCGTTCTTCCGGCCGTCCGTCCTTCCGTCCGAAATTTTTGTCCGGAGCATATCTCTAAATGTATTTGAGTTATCAACTTGAAACTTCATAGGTGGATAGACCTCAATTTTTCACCTGAGTGGAGCATAACTCAAAAAGTGTTTGAGATATCAACATGAAATGTCATAGGTGGATAGATCTTATTGAGGAGGAATGCTGTGCGCAAGAATGATAACTCTTCCCTATACAATTTTTGAGTTATTCCTCTTTGTTCTTTTTCATGCTATTTTGTCCTGAGCTTATCTCAAAAAGTATTTGAGGTATCAACTTGAAACTTCATAGCTGGATGGATCTCATTGAGGAGGAGTGCAGTGCACAAGAATAATAACTCTACCCTGCATAATTTTTTAGTTATTGCCCTTTGTTATTTTTCAAAATTAATTTTTGTCCAGAGCATAACTCAAAAAGCCTTTGAGATATCAAAATGAAACTTCATAGTTGCATAGATCTCACTCAGGAGGTGTGCAGTGCACAAGAATTATAACTCTATCTTTCATAATTTTTGAGTTATTGCCCTTTGTTATTTTTCATACCTAATTTTTCACCCGAGTGGAGCATAACTCAAAAGTGTTTGAGATGTCAACATGAAATGTCATAGGTGGATAGATATTATTGAGGAGGAATGCTGTGCACAAGAATGATAACTCTTCCCTATACAATTTTTGAGTTATTCCTCTTTGTTCTTTTTCATAATATTTTGTTCGGAGCTTATCTCAAAAAGTATTTGAGGTATCAACTTGAAACTTCATAGGTGGATAGATTTTACTGAGGAGGGATGCAGCACACAAGAATGATAACCTACCCTGCATTATTTTTCAGTAATTGCCCTTTGTTATTTTCAGCCATCAGTATTCACATAGGTTTCAAATCTGTAATCACTATAGCCATCAGTTTTCATTACCAAAAGACCTTAAAATGGAGTTATTCTGCTCTACTACATATACATTCTTCCTATGAGCAAACACATTCGGCGGGGGATGGCCATGTTGACATGGCTCTTGTTACATTTGAATAAGTTTGAGTAAGGTAGTGGCCTAATCAGCTTAATATATAACAAGTTGTCCTGTTACATTTGGATAAGTTTGAGTAAGGTAGTGGTCTAATCCGCTTAATATATAACAAGTAGTCTTGTTACGTTTGGATAAGTTTGAGTAAGATAGTGGCCTAATCAGCTTAATATATAACAAGTAGTCTTGTTACATTTGGATAAGTTTGAGTAAGATAGTGGCCTAATCAGCTTAATATATAACAAGTAGTCTTGTTACATTTGAATAAGTTTGAGTAAGGTAGTGGCCTAATCAGCTTAATATATAACAAGTAGTCTTGTTACATTTGAATAAGTTTGAGTAAGGTAGTGGCCTAATCAGCTTAATATATAACAAGTAGTCTTGTTACATTTGAATAAGTTTGAGTAAGGTAGTGGCCTAATCAGCTTAATATATAATAAGTAGTCTTGTTACATTTGAATAAGTTTGATTAAGATAGTGGCCTAATCAGCTTAATATATAACAAGTAGTCTTGTTACATTTGAATAAGTTTGATTAAGATAGTGGCCTAATCAGCTTAATATATAACAAGTTGTCCTGTTACTTTTGGATAAGTTTAAGTAAGATAGTGATGTCATTTTTTGTTACAGTCATGAACATAAGCAGATACAGGAT
Organism: Ruditapes philippinarum; assembly: GCF_026571515.1. Lineage (NCBI taxonomy): Eukaryota > Metazoa > Mollusca > Bivalvia > Venerida > Veneridae > Ruditapes > Ruditapes philippinarum. Next base: position 13,217 of record NW_026852444.1, read on the forward strand.
CTTTACATTAACGCAGCACGTACAGTGTCTCAGGGTGAGATAGATGCGGACGTACAGAGTGGTCTCGGAGTTTTGTTCAACTTGAGCGGAGAATACGATAAAGCGGTAGATTGTTTCTCAGCTGCGTTACAAGTCAGGCCAAAGGTATTTGTAACATTTGACAAGTTAAGTTATTGATTAAGCAGTGTACTTTTTTAAGGGTACAAAGCTATATCTTATGAAATATTTTCATAAAATTTATTAACTGTCAAATTTTATTGTTTCTATAATTTGATTGTCGATTTTCAAAAGAATTATAATATAGAACTTCCATTATTATTTCATACAGGCATTTTGGAAGTTCACTTTAAAAAATTCAAACACAATTTTTTGTAACAGATATATAGTATAGCTTAATACACTTTACCTCAAATGTACTATAAGTACCATATTTTGATAATGATAATTATGGGCTATAAATATTAGATGACACTAGCGCGACTTAACTGTGTAAACAAGAAATTTCGGAATTTTAAATAGCAATAAACTTTAATAGCTGTGGTAAGTGATGGTTGTTAAAGGGGAATGCTATAATTGTTCTGATCAAAGACACAAGGTTAATTGTTAGAAAAGCAGAAAATTAGAAATAGTCTAAAGTTAATGTTATAGTTTTTTCTATCATAAACACCCTGTAACTTGTTAACAGAAAAGAAACCTACTGGTAATTTTGGTATTGTTTTCTTATCGGTCTAGAGTGTAAATAAGTATCCCTTTACTTGTTTGGGTAATATATTTTACCTTAGGGACCAAAGTAGCCCATAGATAGTACTGTTGGCTCTTCAATTAATACATATTTTGAAAATGTCCCTATATGAAAAATGGTCTTATCAGTATGTAAAGTTTTGGTATGTTAATCATATGATAGCTGTGGTAAATTTTATTTTATATTTTATGTATGTCCTTTCAAGGATGCGTTGCTATGGAACAAACTTGGTGCAACATTAGCCAATGGTAGTCGTAGCGAGGAGGCTGTAGACGCGTACCATAATGCATTGCATTTATCTCCCGGCTTTATACGATCACGATATAACCTTGGTATAGCATGCATAAATCTAGGGGCTCACAGGTTAGTTATTGTCAGCTATACCGCACAAAACATACACAAGTTAAATAATTTAGACATGAAAATATGATCATGAAAGATTTGATATTAATTCATTTTGGTTTATCCTAAATATATGTACTTGTATATGTCCCAAAATTGAACAAGAACATCAAATATACATTGTATATATAAAATAAAGATGTAAAATTTAGTAATAACTCAAAGTTACGCTATCAATGGCTGACATTTATATACATGAAGTTTATATCTGGTTTATTTCGAAAACCTGTCCATGCATCCAAAAATTTAACAAGCATTCTATATATAAAATAAAAATATGAAACATAGGTTTGACTCAGAGTTACTTTATCAATGGCTGTCATATATATATTTTATTTTTGGTTAATTTCAAATACATATGCCTCCTTTAATTTAACTATGATATAAAATGTATATTATTAAAATGAAATATAAAGTTAGTTCCATTATTTATCAGGGAGGCGGTGGAACATTTTCTAGCTGCGTTAAGTATGCAGAAACAGAGCCACGGAATGAAGGACCCGCAGTCTGTGATGTCACAGAACATCTGGAGCACGTTACGTATGGCCATCTCTCTCATGGGACGGCCGGAACTCTACCAATACTGTGATAATAAAGACGTTGACGGACTTAATAACGAGTTCGGATTAAATTCAAACTCTTGATGGAGTTCAAATGATGGAAAGTGTATTGATGTTTCAGTGGATAAAAATTTAAATGGCTCAAATTTATCACAGGCACGACAGTTTGGTTGTGATGTACACGGTGATATAAACTCACGTCACAGCGGAACGGAAATCTATACAATCATCAGGGGAAGAGATTTCTGTACAGATAAAAGTAGTTCTAATTTACAGAATGATGAAAATGCTCAGATAAGTAGTGATTTAGATACTGATTTAACTGTTGGAAATGTTGAAAATGGAAGAAAGAGCTCTGATAACAAGAAAAGTGAAGAGAAATATGCAACAGTATCTAAACCACAAGAGATTATTTTTGATGAGACTGCTTTAAATGTTCCGACAAAGCTAGATGGTAACAAGTCGGGAGTTTATTCTCAATCGAGAAGTGATTATGCAAAACCATGTGATATTGTTATGGTAAAGGGAGGTAAATCTGTAGAGAATGTTAACAAATGTGTGACTACTGATAATAATTGTTCTGAAGAGAATATAGATTGCCTGCCAGGTGTCCTTAAATTGATATTTGATTAACAATTAATAATCATTATGATTGATTGTTTTGTTTGTTAATGTATTTTGAAATAATTCATTGATTTAGGAAGATGTAAATGTGTATTTTGATTGATGTTAATTGGCTATTTTTGTCTATCTCTGTCACAAACTACTGTTTTAGTTAACTGTTATAATGTATATATATTTTGACTGGTAGCTTTACAAAAGTTTGTTACTTACCTACATTAGATGGAACTATGTCACCTAATTGAATGGCATCAGTGTCAGATTCTCTGAAGCTTTAATTACATTTTTATACTTTTCCACATCCATCCCTTCACCTTGAGACCTGACTTATCTTAGATATTTAGTATGTAGGTAAGTTAATGTTGACTTGACAATTTGGGAGAGTTGCAGGTCAATAAGTTAAAGGTCAAGGTGCCATATTTTAAATTTAGATTTTTCTACTTTTCTCCAGTTTTGTTATGTAGTTAGAGTGTTTAAAGTAAATTTTATATTTAAATCATGTAACTCATTTTAATATCAATTTTAGCATCACTTTTCAAATGAAAATTGTGGAAGTATTTGATAAATTTTTGTAAAAAAGCGCCAGAAAAATGGTATATTTAAAGCAGCATGCCTCTAGGTTCATACTAATTTTCATGAAAATTTTGAAAATGTATTTAAAAGTAAAATATCCTGAAGTGAACTAAGAAAATAATTTGCACATTAAAAAAGGCAAGGTCTAACAATTTACGTAAATTACCAAAATAAAGTTAAAGGTCATGCAGTAGAAATATTGTGATAATTATTGCAAAATCAGCGACTCATTGTTTATAAGTATAACATGTCAATTACTAATCACCTATAACATGTGAATTATATCTTGAATCTTTTTACTTTTCTTATAATTTAAGTACATTTTTATCAAGTTTGATTTACTTGACACATCTGGAGGCATGTGGCATAAGTATACATACATACAGTGTTTACATTACTTCACTTGTTAACTTAGTAATTAGTTTGGGTTTTTTTTGACAATAATTAAAATTTTTGGTTAATGTGGTTAAATTGAACTCCCTTTAAAATCTTTCATAGATTTAGATTTTACTTGTCAGTTAAAATTGAAATAGTTGTGTATATTTTTGTTTGTTTTAATTATCCCTGTGATTTTATTTGTTAATGATCAATCCTTAAGTGAGAAGTAAGTCCCCTTTAAAATGGAAATATTTTTTTTTTGTAATCAGATAATTTTTGCAGGTTTTTATATTCTTGCCAAATTAAAGAGCATTGTACTATAAACTTTTTTATGGAAACTAACTTAACCCATATACATTATTGAAAAGGAGTAACATTCTGGAAAGTTGTAATGTCTTGGAAGCATTGAAAACTACACAAAATCATAAAAGATTATTTTTTTACAATGTACACCTTCAAACTCACAGGACACCTTGTTTATAACTTAGCGCATACCAATTAAATTGTCATGCTTTTAATCTAGAAAAGTCTGTTTTTAATTCAAAGGGAGATCATTATTGCATACTAAAATTCTTTAAACCAAACAATATAGTGGTTGGTTCTAGTGCACATTTATACTGGCGCACCATTCCTCTATACTTATATGAGGTCTAAGGACATACATGTAGGTCTGTTGTCATGGCAACCAGCATTTTAAATAGAGTCAAAAAGGTTCATCTGCAGAAAAAAACTTTTTTTGTTGTGTGTATGTGTGTGTGTATGAATTTTGAATTCAGAAAGAATTGGTTTTCATTTCTACTGTCAGATTTGCTCATACAATTTTGTGGCATTGGTTTTGTTCACCTGGTTATAATTATGTTAATTTTAAATGATTTTGTTTAATAGCTTCAGTCTACACATTATTTTGGTTTTGTACATGCATTTAGAAGTTCTGTGTCATAAAGGGTGAAAAAGAAACTTTTTGACATTTAAGGGCTTTAGAATTTTGTCGTGCGATTTTAACTCATATGACATAAAGAGTCACATAATGTTTGTACCATGCCGACGAATTTTGTTATTCAAGCTCATTTGCTGTTGAAGATTTGTCATTTTTTCTGTTAAAATAATACAATATAGGGGATTATTTTGGATTTTTTATTTCTTTTGGACAAGGCATGATTGTGTATCTCTGTAAATACTCTCTCTCTCAGATTAGTTTAGTTTAGTACTGTCTTTTTAACAATATAATTCGTGAAATAAATCATGATTATGCAAATTTGGAACAAGACGTGTACCTATTTTCCTTCAGTTTTTACATTCCTGATTGTACATGCTTTGCTTATGAGTCGTCTCCTTTGATATTATGAAAATTGGAGAGATTCTGCATTATCTTTTTAAAATAAGCTCAACAAAGCTAAAAACTTAAAATTTGAAAATCATACATAATCAACTGGAGAACTTAAAATGGAAATAATTGAAAAAGATGATAAAGAAATATACTCAAAAATTAAATGACAAAAAAACAATATTTAAACAAAGGTTATTTAACCTTTAAAATTCTTTTCATGTTTTAGGTGTTTTATTTCTTTGTTACAAAAAAAGCCTCAGTTGAGCTTCTTTTTACCAAAGATTATTTATTAAGATTATAGGATTTTGTTAAAGAATTCAAACTTTTAAAAGCACTTTTTGACGAAAGACGAATCAGTATGTGTTTTTATGCATTTATTATATTAGATATTTTATTATTTGTTGATGGATTTTAGATTTCTTTATTTCATGATAATTTATTTGATAAATTGTTCATATTATATTTTGTATCAAAATACAAAAAACGGAAAATAAATGGATAAGAAAAATATACACATGTCTTATGTTGTTGATATATATGTATACACCATATTTCTTCTGTGAGATTTATGAAGTAAGGGTTAACTTTGCATAATTTGATCTCTTTTCGGAAATTTATGTTGATGCAAAATGCTGTTTGCAATGTGTAATTATTTCTTTTTTTCTTCACAAAATTTTTTCTTTTCAATACATTTTTAAAATTTTCTTTAAAAAATTTCATTTTTTGTTTTATTTAAGGCGTTCTGCTTTAAACCCTTATTTATAAGATTTTGTGAAAAAAGGCTATTTATTGAAAATCTCCCCCTACAATTAAATTTTTAAAAAAAAAATTAAAAAAGCCCCTACTAATCAAATTTTCAAAAATTTGACTGCCATTGCTTTGTAACAAAAACTCAGTTTAATTTCATATTTCCCTGGGAGGGGAACATCTCAAATTTAAAAAAAACTTTTTTTGCGTTATTTTTTCCATAAAATTTTATTTCAAAAATGCTGAATTCTCAAAGGGTTAAGAAAGTAAAGGCTTTTTAACGTTGGGTTTCATGTTACCCTTTTTGATCGAGGGTGGGGTCATTTCAAGGCCTCTCACAAATCTCAAAATTTTCTTTCGGCACCTCAGACATTCTACATGGGCAGTTTAATTACTACAGGAAATGAGGGAGATAAAGGGTGCTGGACATTTTATACCACAAAGATATAACAGTTTTACTACAATGGCCTCAAAGTATTATTATCTTTTTGGAGGGTTTCGACCAAATGTGGAGGGTTTCGACTGGAAATTGCTGGTTCCTCATTGCTCCCAACTATGACATTTTTGGTAAAAAGTTTGTATGTTCTTTTTATTTTTCAAAAAGAATTATATATACTAATTTTTTTTTCATTGATGTCTGAAAAGAGTGTAATAAAATATTTGAATAAACTAGGTTCAAACAAATCCACTGGTCTGGATGGTATTTCTTCACGTTTTGTAAGAGATAGCGCATATATTATTGCCTTTCCTTAACACACATTATTAAATTTCATTGATTACCAAAGGGCATAGACAGTGATTTTAAAGGGGAAAAGTTTTTTCTCTTTTCAAAAAAATGATAAAAAAGAAGTTGGCAAATACAGGGCCCGTTTTCCATATTAAAAATTGTTTCAAAAAAATTTTTAAAGGGGTTTTTTATGATCAGATTTTTCTATTTAAGAAGGACTTTTTTATAAATTTCAAAAGGTATGAGGTGGTTTTTCCCCGGAATTTTTTTAAATCTTTTGTTTCTTTGGTAATATGGATAAAATAAATTTGTGGTGATTTTAATGGTCTTCAAAAAACATTTTATCAGTTGACCCCAAACCTTTTAAGAAAATTTGAAACCCTTGGTCTTGGAATGATGTTTTAAAAAGGTTTAGGTATATTGTTGAAAGGAAAGGTTGTTAATTGGTTTTTTCCCTAAAGGGTTATTTGGGGTTCCCAAAGGGTCTATTTTTGGGACCGTTTTATTTTTAATTGATGTAAATGATATGCAGGCTGTTGTTAAAAATAAACTTCTTCTTTATGCAGATGATTCTGTTATTCTTGTTGCAGGTAAAAATGGGTCACCTTTTGAAAAAAAACTGACAGATGAACTACATTCTGTCAGGCAATGTTTAATTGACAATAAAATTTCCCTTCACTTAGGCAAAACAGAGACAATATTATTGTATTATTATTATTTTAACATAATGTTAAAAACAGGTTTATCTCTTCATGTCAGTTGTAAAGGGACTGATATACAGTCAACTTCTAATGTCAAATATCTAGGTGCAACACTTGATCAGTCTTTCTCCGGTGAAGCAATGGCAAGTTCTATTATTTAAAATGCCAATGCAAGATTAAAGTTTCTGTATAGTAAACGTGATTATCTCACATTTCACTCTAAAAAACTTCTGGTTATGACCCTCATATAATGTCATTTTGATTATGCATGTTGTTTCTGGTTTCCCGGGGTTACTTAATACTGGAAGGATAAACTCCAAGTCACACAAAATAAATTAATAAGATTTGTTCTAAATCTTGGTTATAGGTCACATATTGATAATTTTAAATTGGCTACCTGTCCAGAAAAGAGTTGTTGTAATGCTTTTAAAATAAAACATGGACTTGCCCCTGATTATATGGGAGAAAACTTTATTCCATTAGATTCTGTTCATACTTACAGGACCAGGTCAAGTGAAAGTGGTTGTTATATGCTACCTAAGGTCAAAGATTTCGGATCAAAGTCTTTTGCTTACAATGGATGTTTATTGTGGAATAAACTACCCTCTTCTATTAGGATGGAATCAAAATTGTACAATTTTAAATTATCTGTTAAAACATTTACTTAATGGTTAGTTATCTCTTTTAAGGGTGTCTATCCTCTAGTCTTAATATTTATTATTTTTTATTTATTTATTTTAATTTGGTCATTTTATGTATACTATTGTCTTTCTTCAATTTAAAACTGTGATAAGTCATTTTCATGCCTCTCTTTGTAAAAACCATCAGTATCTAAGGACCACAATGGAAATAAGAGATTAAGTTCTCTTTCTTGTGTTATCCTTGGTATGATGTTTTTGATATGATTCATTTCTTATACATTGATATTTGTTTTTATTGTTTTATCATGTATTGGTTATGTTTTTATCATGTTATTACTGATAACTGAAATCTATCTATCTACCTATCTACCTATCTACCTCCCTACCTACTTGAGATTATTTCAGTTGAAGAAGCTAGCTTACTAAAGGTCAGTGTTTGTACACATACACCTTGATTGTGATTAGCTTAAATTGGGACTTAAACCAAAAACATTGTTAAGACCTTTACAGTGTGTATATCCTATAAAATGCATAGATTCTACATTTTGAATTGCCTAATAAATGCACTATTGAAACATTCCGGCATAACGGATATACTCAGTACTTTAGCAATGTCAATTTGAATCTTGTTAGGGAAGATGAAATATTTAATATGAAAGTGCTACGTATATGAAAAGGTTTTATTGCTATGAAAGTGCGTGTCTAAAATATTATAAAAGGTGAGTGGTCATCATATTTTATATTAATTTTCATATTTGATCGTGAAGAACACACTTAAGTAAGTTATTTTTCATAATTTAAGCATTAAATCACTGGTAATTGCCTCAGTATTCCCCTTTCAAACTCCGGTATCACACAGATGCTAACTGTTATGCAGGTCCGATCTCAAACCGCAAGTGACGTAGAGATATCCCTATGTAAATTGTTGATAGTTCATGATAACGATATAAAGCTGTGTTTGTCGAAATACGATTTGAATTTACGTACATATTGTGTATGAACTATATAGAAAATCATTAACATCATGATCCATTAACAGCCACCAACAAATCACTTTTTATCTCCAAAAACGACTACAAACTTGACAGTTCTTGTATGATGTTCATCTTATAAAGTGAGTTAATTAAGCAAATATAAACACTAATTACATGATTAAATATCCAACATAAGAGCTTATGTTATTATATGTTTTAAGCTCACCTGTCACAAAGTGACAAGGTGAGCTTTTGTGATCGCTTTTCGTCCGTCGTCCGTCCGTTCGTCCGTCCGTCGTCCATCCATCCGTAAGTTTTTACTTTAAATGACATCTCCTCATAAACCACTAAGGCAATTTCATCCAAACTTCACAGGAATGTTCCTTTGGCGGTCACCTTTAAATTGTTCAAAGAATTTAATTCCATACAGAACTCTGGTTGCCATGGCAACCGAAAGAAAAAACTTAAAATACTCTCTTAAAAAACCCCAAGAGCTAGAGCTTAGATATTTGGCATGAAACATCTTCTAATGAGTGTCTACCAAGTTTGTTCAAATAAAAGCCCAGGGGTCAAAATTGGCCCCGCCCCAGGGGGTCTTTGATTTTCCTATATGCATATAGTAAAAACTTAATAAATCTTCTTTTAAAGAACCCAAAGAGCTAGAGCTAAGATATTTGGCATGAAACATCTTCTAATGAGTGTCTACCAAGTTTGTTCAAATAAAAGCCCAGGGGTCAAAATTGGCCCCGCCCAAGGGGGTCTTTGATTTTCCTATATGCATATAGTAAAACTTAAAAAATCTTCTTAAAAAAAACCCAATGAGCTAGAGCTTAGATGTTTAGCATGAAACATCTTCTTATGTGTGTCTACCAAGTTTGTTCAAATTAAAGCCCTTGGGTTAAAATTGGCCCTGCCAAGGGGGCGGGGCGGAAGGAGGGGGGTAGATTGTTGTTTTTCATTATATGTTAGTAGTAAAAATTTAACATCGTGAAACATCTTCTAATGGGTGTCTACCAAGTTTGTTCAAATAAAAGCCCTGGGGTTTAAACTGGCCCCGCTCCGGGTGCCTTTATACAGGTGAGCGACCTCAGGGCCATCATGGCCCTCTTGTTTATATTCGTATTTACAATAATTTTGCTTGTCTTAAAAAGTTACCCCGTACTTCACTTCAGTGTTTGTTATATTTTCTGGTCCTTTGTGATCATTGATGCCAGTACTATTAAGTGTTGAGAATTGAGTACCACTCAAGCCGGTGCTAGGGGACGTGAGGCATGTTGCACTTTTTCATTATCCCTCATGTACAGACTCAATCAAACTGAGTCTGCAATTCTTATGTTATTTTGTTGTGATTAATGCTTCCGAGGGATCACTTTGTTTCCAGAATTTTGTACTTCACAACAGTAGGTGTCAAGTGCCGTGTGGCAGCCGTAAAAAGTTGCCCCGTACTTCACTCCAGTGTTTGTTATATTTTCTGGTCCTTCGGGATCATTGATGCCAGCACTATTAAGTGTTGAGACTTGAGTACCGCTCAAGCCGGTGCTAGGGGGTGTGAATGATGTTGCACTTATTCATTATCTCTCACGTACAGACTCAATCAAACCTAGTCTGCGAGTCTGTGATTAATGCGTCCGAGCCAGAATTTTGACTTAACTGCATTCTTTGCTGTTTGATAACTCAGTTTTTTATTACCTTGACTATTCTTAGAATAGGGAGGGAGACGTATTGTACTCACCTAGGCATCCGCATACTTCGTACGTCATACTTTGTTAAAGTTTTACTTGCAAGCTGGTATCTCAAAAACTACTGAAGGGAATGGGTTGAAACTTCACATACTCATTTAAGAGCAAAATAGTCCAGCACGCTGTCCAGTAATTTTGATATTGAAACCTCACAGACTTGCATTGGATCTTGATCTGGATTCAAAGAAGGACAAGTTGATTACACAAAAGTAGGGTGGGGTCATTTTAATAATTTCTGTAAAGTTTGTAGTAAAAAAGAGGACATAAAATTGACATCACTCAGTCAGCGCAGCTTAAAATTCAGACAATATTACCTCCTTATGAAATACAAGTGAATGTTTAGATCAAGATTGTTGAAAAACATACCAAGAATAAGCTTCAACAACTTAAAGCTTGGATCTGATGTAATTTTTATTTGAAATAATTATAACTTACATATGTATTTTTATTTCAGGTCGGGGGAGGAAAATGCATGGTTGACAGATTTTGAAGACACAAAGCTATATAAGTTAATGCATTCAGTTGGTTTACTTAGTATTTAAAAAGTCAGTCTAGCACTCGAAGTGATTTGAATCTGCCGCCATCCAATTTACATGTCTTTTACACTAACAGTATTCTTTACTATTTTAGATAAATACTGTGAATTCATTAAGTTTTCTCTACATGAAATTTCGTGGTTTTGTAAAAAAAGAAGGAAATTTTCCTGTTTTTTGAATTTGTGGATTGTCTTTGCAAAAAAGTAAAATGCAAATGATGTTATACAAAAAATAAATCTTTAAGTCCATTAATAAAATTTTGGTAGATTTTATATTCATGGATAGACCTGTCCACAACAAGTTAACAACATAGATAAATACCCCACAAACTGATTTTGAAAGAAGTCTGGTTTTTATCTCCAATACTTATTATTGATAAGGACAAGCTATGCCAAACTAATCCAGTGAAAGATAGTAAATTTTCATTGTTATCCTCCACAGGAATACAAGTTTGAAGAAAACTACCCATTAATAAATCACCCAGATCCTTTCCAAGCTGGTCTTGAGAAGTTGAAACAAGAGGATATACCAAATGCTGTATTGTTGTTTGAAGCTGCTGTGAAAAAAGATGAAAGTCATGCTGAGGTAATGTGAACTTGAAATATTTTTATAAGTTTTAAGATCAGTTATTTGGAGTATATATTCACCCTTGCATTGTGGTTAGCTCAACGCCTAATAATTATTTTGCAAAAATAAAAGTCATTCTGTAATGTAAAATTGAAATGTTTTTAAGGGAAATCTACTGACCTGGTAAAAAACACCTCAAAACATAAAACTTTAATTTCTTGCATAATTCAATTAAGACACTTAAGATAGAAAAGTCTGCAAAAGATCATAAAGAAATATAAAGTAGAATTGAAGTTTGAAAAAAATTTTTTATCCTGGTTTGAGAAATTAGCAGTGCAACACTTTTAATTATTTGGTCATTTTGTATGAATAAAATGGTTAATTGGGGAAAAAATAAATGATTGAATGATCTTAGATTTTTAGCTCACCTGTCACAAAGTGACAATGTGAGCATTTGTGAGGGCTTTTCGTCCTGCGTCATGCTGTGCGTCTGTCCGTCATCCGTTAACTTTTACTTGAAATAAATCTCCTAATAAACCGCTAAGCCAATTAAAAAAAACAAAACTTAAAAGTCTTCTTTTAAAAAACACAAAGAACTAAAGCTTAGACATTTGGCATGAAACATCTTCTAGTGAGTGTTTACTATGTTTGTTCAAATAAAAGCCCTTGGGCCAAAATTGGTCACCACTCAGGGGGGTCATTAATTTTTCTTTAAAGTATAGTAAAAACTGAAAAATCGTCATTAAAAAACCAAAAGGGCTAGGACTAAGATATTAAGCATGATAAATCTTCTAATGAGTTTTATCAAGTTTGCTCAAATAAAAGCTACGGGCTCAAAATTGGCCCCGCACCGGGGGGTCATTGAATTTCCTTATATGTATATAGTAGAAACTTAAAAAAATCTACATTTAAAAAAACCAAAAAGATAGCGCTATGATATTTGGCATGAAACATCTATTAGTGGGTGTTAACCAAGCTTGTTCAAATAAAGTCCTCGGTTCAAAATTATTCTTGTTCATGAGATGTTTTATATGCAGGTGAGTGATTTCAGGGCCATCATGGCCCTGTTGTAAAAATAACATATCTCTCAGGGGAAAAGTGCATATTAGAAACCCGCGAACTGAAATTACACCCAAGGTGGAGCTCTATAACCTGTACAGTGTTTTGTGTTTAAGCGACATGGGGACATGGTGAGGTTTTGTGATCGTTTTTCTTCCTGTGTCCGGCCGGCGTCCCTCCGTCCGTAAACTTTACTTTAAACCACATCTCCCCATAATCCGCTTTAGAAGCCAATTTCATCCAGAAACTTAAATAATCTTCTTTTGAAAACCCCAATGAGCTTAGATGTTAAGCATGAAACATCTTCTAATTAATGTGTGTCTACCGAAAACTCAAATTAACAAGTATTCTGACTCAGGTGACCTATTTAGGGCCACCATGACCCTCTTGTTATGATACTTTGTAGAAATGTTCACCACCATTTAATGTATTCCTTCATACATAGGCTAATCCAGTTCAAAGGTCAAGATTACACTTAGAGCTAATTTCTATGCATACCTTTTAGGCCCACATATACATCAAAAGCTTTTAACAAGCGTATTTTGCAACAAAATTGCCCTTGTTCTTCTTTGTACATGTTGTATAATCTACTGTGTTACTAACGCAGTAGAAAATAAATCTTTCAGCATGGTCACGTGTCACAGTCTAAAGGTTCAGAAAAATCTCTGGATCCAGTAGGCCAGGGGTCATATATAAATGTTTGTTAATGTGCAGACCCTAATCATATATTAAGATCAAGTTTTGATTGACATGTTGATCATTAAATATAGGGTTTACGCATGTTTATCCGTGTTATAACTTCTGCAGAGTCCTGAGGAACGGTTGGTACCCCAGCCTGGTAGGGCGAGGGCTCCAACAGTTCCGAAGGACTCTGCAGACTTTATAACACGAAATAAACTTGCGTTGACGCTATTATAGCATACAATTTTAAAACAGATTCATGATGTTGGTTTAATACAAAACACATACATTAAATTGTTGTGTTTGGACGGTATTTATCCAATTCTACATGTTTGATGAATGGATTAATTTTTCCGGGGCCAACATCTTGGGAAATACAATTGCTCAGAACGGTACGAAATTTCGATTTTTAATTGATTTAACAAAGCTTAACATTTGAGATTTATTAACTCAAGTAAAAAACCCATTAAATTACTCTACCCAAGACATAACCCTAGAAATTCCTAGAATTATTTCAGATTGAGGGTAGGAAAAAAAATCAGTAACATCAGAATCTATTTTATTTTCAAGCACACAAGTTTATAAAAAAAAATCAGGCACTAAGCATTATTCTCTCAAAGAAATATAAAGAGCATTTATTAATGTAAACATCAATAAAACAATATTTTCTCACATTCATTTTGTGTTAAATTGTTTTGTAAGTTAATCTTAAACTGAATGACATATATTTGTTTACATTGACAACTGTCCATTTCTTAGAAAGGGCGACAACCAAGATTAGCTGCGATGTCTATATGCCGTTTTTCGGGAATAGTTACTTGAATGCTGCTCGCCGTTATACAATTGAGGCCCTCGAATCAATAATTTCAATATAATAAGAGCACATGACTCTTTGGCAAACAAGGCCAAATCGTCAATTTTTTTGTTTGTTTACTGGACCCTGCGCATAGGTAAAACCAGGCTATAACAAGAGCGCGTGACTATGTTAACACATGGTTTTTGTCCCCATATAACATGGGCACAAAGGGGGAAAATAGCCAATTTTATGCTATAATATATTATATGATTAACCAATTGTAACTTTTATAATCACAAACTATTAAAAATATCAAAATCAAAGTAATTTATTTGTTTCCCTGTTTTTTTTATGTGATATTGATTCCATGTGCTCCGGATCACAGGTCGCAATATTGTCCTGTACCATCATATAGCACTAGGAAAATCGAATGAAAGAATTCCGTAGTATAATAAAAGAAGGTATATCTCATTGGCGGAAAAGCGAACTGTTCATATTCAGAGCAAAAATGTTAAACTATCAACATTTTGAAGTGTCACTCCGATTTCTTTCAACTAGTAATTTTGAAATATTAGGAGGACAGTAGGTTTTCTGTTATCTTCTGGAGGTGTGCTGCTTAAAGCCATCAATTGTTCACTATTATCTTAGATACTTGGTTTTTGTATGAACCCGACTTTATGCATTCTGGGGTCGAGGTAATGACTAAAGAGGATTTTAGAATAAAATTTTATTTCATTCATGCACAGAAGTATAAAAAAGCCATTAAATGAAAATGAATATTACACTAGTGTCATCACAATGTAACATGACATCATTGTGTTATTCAAACATCAAAATAGGCTATATATTAGCATTGCACTACATGTATATGTGCGTTGATTAAAAGAATGATTCTTTTTTACTGTATACCATTTTTATGCTTTCGAAGGGAGAGCATATTGTCGCCACCTTGTCCGTCTGTCTGTTTGTCCGCACATCCGTCTGTCCGTCCGTTGTCTAGTCTGGAGCTTAACTTGAAAACCATTGGAGATAATTTGTTTAAACTTCATACAGTGGTAGAGGGCATTGAGGAGAAGTGCAGTGTCAAAGAACCATAACTCTATTTTGCCCCGTTTTTGAATTATCTCCCCTTATAGATAAATCTTGTCCGGGACATAACTCTAAAAGTATAAGAGATATCAACATGAAACTTTGTAGGTAAATAGATCTAAATGGGTAGATGTGCAGTGCACAATAACCACAACTCTTTTTTGCCTAATTTTGGAGTTATTGCCCTTTGTTAATTTTAACACTTTGAACTTTGTCCGGAACATAACTCGAAAACTATAAGAAACATTGTAGGTGGATAGATCTCATTGAGTAAAAGTGCAGTGCAAAAGAACCATAACTCTGTTAAGCCTCATTTTTGAATTATCTCCCCTTTTAGGAAAATCTTTTCCAGGACATAGCTGTAAAACTAGAAGGGATATCAGCATGAAACTTTGTAGGTAGATATATCTCATTGTGTAGATGTGCAGTGCACAAGAATCACAACTCTGCCTTGCCTAATTTTGGAATAAATGCCCTTTGTTTATTTTTACTTTTTGAACTTTGTCTTGGACATTACTATAAAATTATCAGAGATATCAACATGAAACTTTGTAGGTAGATAGATCTCATTGAGTAAAAGTGCATTTCAAAAAAAAAAAAACATAACTCTGTTTTGCCCAATTTTTGAATTATCTCTCCTTTTAAAAAAATCTTGTCGGGGAATAATTCTAAAACTACAAGAGATATTAACATGAATCTTTGTAGGTAGATGGGTCTCACAGGGTAGATGTGCAGTGCTTAAGAACTTGAACTCTGCCTTGCCTAATTTTGGAATAAATGCCCTTTGTTTATTTTTACTTTTTGAACTTTGTCTTGGACATTACTATAAAATTATCAGAGATATCAACATGAAACTTTGTAGGTAGATAGATCTCATTGAGTAAAAGTGCATTTCAAAAAAAAAAAACATAACTCTGTTTTGCCCAATTTTTGAATTATCTCTCCTTTTAAAAAAATCTTGTCGGGGAATAATTCTAAAACTACAAGAGATATTAACATGAATCTTTGTAGGTAGATGGGTCTCACAGGGTAGATGTGCAGTGCTTAAGAACTTGAACTCCGCCTTGCCAAATTTTGTAGTTATTGCCCTTTGTTCATTTTTACATTTTGAACTTTGTCCGGGACATAACTTGGAAACCATAAGAGGTATCAACAAGAAACTTTGTAGGTTGATAGATCACATTGATTAGAAGTGCAGTGCGAAGAACAGTAACTCTGCCTTGCCTTATTTTGGAATTATTGCACTTACAACTTTTTCCAGGGACATGACTCTGAAACTACAAGAGGTGTACTTTCCTGTGTCCAAAACCTATTCGGAGAGCGAGCATCACCGGGCTCAAACCGGGCTCTTGTTATTTTTGGCATGTAATAAAGAAAAAATTATTATTTGTGTTTATTTCTAAATTTATAAAACTCATCAAATTAACAATACTATGCTTGCCAAACACTCTTATGATTTTTTCATATTGTTCAAACAAATCAGTTGTTTTTATGCTCCCTGAAAAACTTCGGGGGAGCATATAGTCGTCGGGTTGTTCGTCCGTGCGTGCGTCCGTCAGTCCATTTGTACGTACTTACGTCCTGAATTCGTGTCCGGCCCATATCTTTGTTATTTGAAGTCGGATTTTAAAACTATTTCACAGAAATGATCACCATATTAAGACGACGTGTCAAGCGCAACATTTGAGTCGCTACGTTGGAGGTCAAGGTCACAGCATGACCTTGAAGCAAAATTATGTCCGGTCCATAACTTCGTTATTTGAAGTCGGATTTTACAACTATTTCACAGAAATGATAACCATATTAAGACGACATGTCGCGCGCTACATTTGGGTCGCTACCTTGAAGGTCCAGCATGACCTTGCAGCAAAATCGTGTTCGGGCCATTATAAACTTCGTTATTTGAAGTTGGATTTTGCAACTATTTCACATAAAAGATCACCAAATTGAGACAATGTGTTGCACGCAACATTGGTCGCTACCTTGAACGTCAAGGTCACAGCATGACCATGCAGCAAAATCGTGTCTGGCCCATAACATTGTTATTTGAAGTCTGATTTTACAACTATATCGCAGAAATGATCACCATATTCAGACGCTGTGTCATGCACAACATTTGGGTCGCTACCTTGAAGGTCAAGGTCACAGCATGACCTTGCAGTGAAATCGTGTCCGGCCCATAACTTCGTTATTTTGAAGTTGGTTTTTAACAACTTTTTTCACAAAAAAAAGCACCAAAATTGAGACACCCATTTTCCCCCGCAACTTGGGGGCCCGCTACCTTAAAGGCCAAGGGTCACAGCTTAAATCTTGCAGCGAAAATCGTTTTCTGGCCGATAATTTTCGTTTTTTTGAAGTGGTTTTTAAAAACTATTTTCAAAAAATGATCCCCATATTGAGACGATTGTCGCGTTTCAAATTTGGGCCCGGGTTTTACGTTAAAGGGGACAAGGTCAAAGCTTTGCCTTGCAGCAAAATCAATGCCCGGGCCCAAATAAAGAGCCCTGTCGCCCGCAATTTGGGTGGGTTTTTTATTAATTTCACAGAAATACCCCATAATTGAGACAATGTGTCCCCGTGCAGTAAAGTTGTAAGTTTCTCTTTAAAAGTAAAAGGGTGCAGTGCAAACAACAGTAACTCTGCCTTGCCCAATTTGACATTATCACATTTTGAACTTTGTCTGGGATATAACTCTCAAAACTATGAAAGATTTTGTGTCCAGAACCTATTTGGGGAGCATTACCCGGTTCAACCGGCTCTTATTTTTGTAATATAACAAATAACAATTAAACCAGATGCATTCAAAAGTTGATATTCCAAAATAAATTATCACCTATAATAAATAAAACATGTTCATTGTGAGAGAAAGGCATATATTTAAAAACATGTTTATTTTTCTTTCATGACTTATTTGTTTTACTGATTATATGTCAAACACTTCTATGTTGTCATCTGGATATCTACTTTTACACATCTTTGTCATTTGTTGATTACAACAGACTAATCTAATTTTCTCCTTTCCATTATCAGCTTTTATAACCTCTCCTATCAGCTCACCATCACATGTAAACTGTAAAACATTATTGGAGCCATGTCCAGATACCAGCACACTACCTGCTTCAGTGAGATAACAACAGTTAGCCCCCTTTAATTGTTTATCATCAAATGATGTAATAACCTGACCATTGTTGTCCAGTACTATCAGTTCATTATTGTAGTCAGCAACATAAATCCTAGTAGCATCCTTACTGACAGCTAGACTGTATATGTAAGATAACAATTTATGTCCTGATTGATCCTTACCGAACTGATTAAGTTTCCTACCTGACAATGTATACATATATACTGATGTGAACCTATCTGAAATATATAAATTATTGTTTGCATATGCAAGACCGAAACATGCAAAATCAGTGTTAATCTTTTTTGTTGTTTTCATATTTCTTTCTAGAGAAATGAAATGAACTTCCTGCTTAAATGAAACAGATACTGCTACTTGTGTGTTATTAATCATACATACTTGCCATGGCTCTCCAGGTAGATCACAGTAGTCTGTGACAGTATAGTTGTAACTGTTTAACCGTTTAAGTTTTTTGTTGTCACAATCAGCTAGAATTATTGTACCATCTTTCATACAGCAGGAACTCATGATATCACAACTGTCTTTATCAGACTTAACTTTTACATTATATGATTGATTTTCTTTGATCTGAAATAAATTGTCAGCAGTCTTTGTAGGTTTCTCTGATAGTATGCCTATGGTCTTCTTTTGTTCTAACTGTGTAAGAATTGTTCTGTCAGGTTGAAACTCTATGTCTTCTACTGTACTTTTGATTTTGGCATTCTCCATATAATTGTTGGCAACATTTGCAGCATCTTCTCCCATTTTCACATAAACAAAATCTTCAGAATGACTTGTGTTTGTAGATGCTAATTTATCATTAGCTGATCTAATCCTGGACTTATTTGCTTGTAGCTGTTTTAAACCGTCTTCAATTTTGTCTTCAAGACATTTGACTTTACTTTCTATCTCATCAATAGAACTTTTCTCCAGCTTGTCAAGATGGTCATTGATTTCTTGACGGAATTTTCTGATATCAGCCAGTATTTCTGCTTTCCTCTTTAACAGCCTTTGTTTATCCTGTTTAAATCTATCTGCTTGTTTTTCAAGGGTCTTGGCTATTTCCTTGAGTTTTGTTTGAATGTCTCTCGATTCAACTTGGTAAGTATTGTTTTGGATAAATTCTGGTATGTAGAATGTGTCCTTACATATTCTGAAAAATCAGTTCAAACAGTTTATGAGGCTATGAGATGACAGAGGAGATGATATTTTATTTAGTGCTATATATTTAAGATATTCTAAGAATATTATGTAAAGTATTATATACTAAACATTCCATATATTTACTTTACAAATTTCCTTGTTTAATTAAATACTATAGATTTTTTTATTAGTTTACCTGTGATCAACTGCCATACATGTAGAACAGCCAAAATTATCCCTGGTTCTTTAACAATACTATCAATGGGGGTTTTAAAAGACTTTCCCCTTTACTCTCTCTGCCCCGGGTTTCCTTCGGGCCAAAACTTTGCGGTTCCTGGGCTTAAAATTTGGGTTTATCCAATACCTTGTGCCAGCCCAAAAACAGGCACTTTTTCTGTAACTTTGACACAATTAACACAGAAAAAAAATCGGGCCCAAAACCCCACCAATAAAAAATTTTTCACCCTTCCGTTTCCCGCCCCTTTTTTTAGCACTTGGAACATAAATTACCAAAATTTATCCGAAAGAATACCGTATCAATTTCTCGGGCCCTTTGCCTTTTGTTTTTTTCTCGCTACGCTTGGTTTGCCTAAACTATTTACAAAAAGGGAAAAAAGGATAAAAATTGTCCCCTTTAAATTTTTTTCAAAAGTTTTTTAAAATTTAAACATTGATGTACTCTTTTATTAAGATAACTGAAAGCCTTAAGAATCTTCTACATTGAACTCCTGGAAAAATATCAATGTCTTCATTGATTTAAATCCTATCCTGTTGCTAAATAATGTCTAAATGATTTGACCTACTTTTGGTTAACTTATCAAAGGTGCCCTTTTACCTCTTTGCACAAAGTCCAACTTTATCTGGTGAAACATTATCTAAACTTTATCCGTATTCAAACTTTAAGGTAAATAAATAATAAAGTGTTTACATAGGGCTGGTTTATCATTTAAATCAATAATATAACACGGAAGAAAATATCTAACTGATAAAAATACTTCACTTGAAAAGCAAGTTTACATTTACATGTATATATTAGTCCTTTGTTGTCGTATTTAGGACACATTCAAAAATGAGCTGTTGCAATATCAAAATTATTTAATTGTCAAAATTCAATTCATTAGCTTTGATTGGCTATAAGTATTTTTTTGCTATTTTTTAATACGACTTATGTGAGAGCTTGTCCATTTAAAGTTTTAATTAGACCTCATTATCAAAGGAAGGCTGATACAAATATAGGAAAGTCTTTAAATTCAGATTTAGAAATTATGCAAGTTGAAATATTTAAGTACTTTTATTTTATCTATTGAAAATGTACTGGTTTCCTAGCAGTTTCCAGTACAAAAAGTTGCCATTTTTTACACATTAGATAAGAATCTGTCACTGGATGAGTACACAACTTTGACAGAACACTGTTAGGTACCTAATTTTCCAGCATTCAATATATTTGCAGACCACACAGAAAAGGTTGGACAAGTATATTTTTTTTGACATTGCTTACTACTGGAACTGAGTTATATTCAAAATGAAAAAGGTCTTAAAAAATTGCTGTGACATTTTTTATGAATGTGAGAAAAGGTGTTAAAAATTAAAATTTCAGGCCAATATTGTTAAATTTCAGGCCCATATACCAGTAAAGTTAAGGACCAAAATGAAAGCATTAGAAGTTGCCCTCAATTATTGCTCATTAGCTTTCAAACTGGAATTTTCCAGGTTTTGCCTATTTCTATATGTTGCAAGTCCTCTAAGGTAACTTTGAACAACAGGTCAAACTTCAAATATATAAACCGCTGTACTATTTTAACTTCTGTGTTGCCTTGAAAAAAAACATCTCTTTGATTTCATAAAAGAACACAGTACTTTATCAGTCAAAATATACTGTACTGGTTGAAAATGATAAAGGGTAGCGGAAAACGGCTAGAGCCTGATAACTGCTAGAAAACCTGAGTATGGATTTTATGTTCAAAGTTCTAAAAGAGGTCAGTTACAAAAAATCATCTGTTTAAAGGTTTGACGTTTAACGTGTAACCAACCCTGAAAAGCCCTTGACTCTATTTCAATCCACTGAGAAGGTGCAGCACTTTGAAATCAGTTTTGATGGAAAAATAGTGATTTTTGGCAATTTTGAGATGTCCCTTCATTGCCATGGTAACAGGAAATTTAAGATTGAGTATGCAGTTACAAAGGCTATCGTCCAGTCATTTACTTTATAGAACTGTAAAATTTCATAGCAACCAGGGACTTCCATAGCAAATATTATCTATCTAACATTGAATTTCATAGCAAGCACTGACTTCCAATGAAACTATTTATCTTGTACAGCAACCAGTGACTTCTTATGTAACTGTTTTTTCCATTAGCAAAAGCAACCAGTAATGCTTTTACATGTGCACTATTCCAGATACGAATATGAACTTTGTGATATCAGTTTAAGATTTAGATTTTATATCTGCTTTTGTTTATAGTTTACAATAGTACCTTTTCCTTGTCATGGAGAGTATTTATATTCAGGTGAGGGATATTAAAGCTATCATGGCCCTCTTGTTTTCTAACAAATTATTAGTCCAGTCCTACATCAAATGGTACAAAAGTCTCGGTCTCGAAAAAATATTTCCAATCTCTTCATGTCAAAAAGCCTCAGTGGAGTCCCTTTAAGTATTTTAGATCAGCTTTTGGAGCATTATGGGAAATTCTATTCACCCTTGCATTACTGTTGGCGCAATGCCTGAAGACCATTTTGCTTGTAGCTTTACATCTTATTAACAACTTTCGGTATTGTTTTGAAACTTTACACATGCATTAAGGATAAAAATTGAAGATCACTGGCAAAGATCCATAACTCTAGCATGTATTGTGACTTGATTATTCCCCTTTGTGATATCTCTGTTGTTTCAGCTGAACTTTTGGTTTATATACAGATTTTAATTTAGTTTAATTGTGTAAGAAGCTATAAGCTTATAGACACACTTTCGAATCCGTTCCTGGAACCATCCTGAACAATGAGTGTAAACTTTCTTGCTCAAGAAAACAACGACTTGCCCGTGACATCGGCTAGCGATCATTTGATGGCTAGCTCGATGCTTTAACCACTTGGCCATGCCGCCTTTTTACCACAGAAAGTTGTAACAAGGTTTTTATTAATTCTGTACATGAACTAATACACAACTGTGGCAATTTTGAGAAATTAAAAATCACAAATTAATCAATAAAACAGAGAAATTTATTATGATTATGATAATTTACACCATGTTTAATTGTATATTCTAGGCATGGCAGTATCTGGGTACTACACAAGCTGAAAATGAACAAGAACCAGCAGCCATTTCTGCACTAAATAAGTATGTTTATTGTATGTTAAATTCTATATCAACTTTTAATGGAAAGGTAATTTGTCCATTTTGTTATAGGTATATGTCTGCAGTTTACCAGACTATCAGTTATTAATAGAGGAATAATGTACCGTTTTTGCATGCATTATCACCTGCAGAAGCACAAGGATGTATTAAAAGTCTGCGTCCATTAGTAAAAAGTAATGCTAACATTTAGCACATCTTTACACTGTGTTTTTATAATGCAAATAACATCACGTCAAATATATGTACAACCTTGCAATACCGGTTTTATGTAGTTCCAAAATAGAGGATATATGATAAATCATTATAATCAATCAGGACAGAGATATCATCACACATGTCAATTCTATGTCATATAGTTCATTCAAATTTATATCTGTCAATTACAATTGGGGTGAGTGACATGGTTATTACTAAGGTGTGTCAGGTGTTTATGACACACGAATACAATAAACATACAACAATAAACTCAATAAGGGGAGTTGTGGCCTAGTGGTTAAGGTGTCAGCCTCTCAACCCAGGGATCATGGGTTCAAGCTCTAATCAGGTCACCACCATGTTTCTTCATAAACATCAGTACTGGTTGGTTCCAGGAAATGGACTTGAAAGTGATTTATATAAGTTGCAAGAACTTGTTTCACAAGCGAGCTTAAATAAATATGTTTAAACAAAGTAAACTCAATCATGACTGTTGTCTTTCAGTTCTAAGACAAATGAGCAAATATTGAGTAAAGATTATTATTTTATTTTTATAACTATTTCAGATGTTTAGAACTCGATCCAGGTAACCTCGTAGCGTTGATGTCACTGGCAGTCAGTTATACAAACGAGTCACTGGCTTCACACGCTTGTCATACACTCAAACTCTGGCTGAAAAACAACCCAAAATATGCACACCTGGTACCAGAGCCAGTAGATGCTCAACCTAGAGTATCATCATATGTTTCCAGGTATAATACTGTTTTTATCAGACATTTTTATAATTTCCTTAATCCATCCCCATAAATGCAGGAATAAACTTTTCAGTCTGCCTCTCAAATAGGAGTGTGTTTTGTTGATGGAAGGCATGGGTAGGGAATTGAGGTTGGTGGTCGAGTGGGGTTCAAACCTACTAAGGCTGCTCATTAAAAGGTAGAAAATATATATTTCACGTTAAATAGCCATTTTAATGATTAAAGGGGACAAAGTTAGTTAGCAGCCAGTTAGTAGAGTTGGTAGACCAGCAAGATTATTTATATTTTTTCATAGAAAATGTATGACATCAGCTTAATATATAACAAGTAGTCTTGTTACCTTTGAATAAGTTTGAGTAATATAGTGGCCTGTTTTTGTTACAGTCATGAACATAAGCAGATACAGGATCTTTACATCAATGCAGCACGTACAGTGTCTCAGGGTGAGATAGACGCGGACGTACAGAGTGGTCTCGGAGTTTTGTTCAACTTGAGTGGAGAATACGATAAAGCGGTAGATTGTTTCTCAGCTGCGTTACAAGTCAAACCAAAGGTATTTGTAACATTTGATGTGTACAAGTTTAGTTAATGTTTTAGCCTTGAACTTTTAATGGGTATTAAGCTATATCTTAATATATTTTTATAAAATTTATCAAATGTCAAATTTTATTGTTTCTATAATATGATGGTCGATTTTCAAAAGAGATATAAAATAGTACTGCCATTTTTAGCTCGACTATTCGAAGAATATGAGAGCTATTGTAGTCGCCCTGGCGTCGGCGTCCACGTCGGCGTCTGCGTTGGTTAAAGTTTTTTGTAAAGTCAAATATCTCACTTATTACTTGAGATATTCAATTGATACTTACAATACTTATTTATAGTAACAAGGTACATGAGATTGACAAGTTGGATAACTCTGCCTACAATATTGACAGAATTATGCCCCTTTTTAACTTAGAAATTTTGGTTAAAGTTTTTTATAAAGTCAAATATCTCAATTATTGCTTGAGATATTCAATTGAAACTTACCATTCTTATTTATAGTAACAAGGTACATCAGATTGACAAGTTGGATAACTCTGCCTACAATATTGACAGAATTATGCCCCTTTTTATGCCCCCACAATGTGGGAGCATATAGCGTTGTACTTGTCCGTCCGTCCGTCAGTCCGTCCGTACGTCCCGAAATCTTGTGAACGCAACTCCTCTTAAACCGGATGGCAGATTTTGCTTAAACTTACAGGGATGAACAACCTTAATGTGTAGATGGTAGTAAAGGAAGGAATTTTCGCTGCGACCAAATATAACAGAATTATGGCCCTTTGTTGATTTTTTCACTAGATACTATCTAGAAATTTTGTGAACGCAACTCCTCTTAAACCGCATGGCAGATTTTGTTTAAACTTACAGGGATAAACAACCTTAATGTGTAGATGGGAGTAAAGGAAGGAATTTTTGCTGCAACCAAATTTAACAGAATTATGGCCCTTTGTTGATTTTTTCACTATATACTATGTAGAAATTTTGTGAACGCAACTGCTCTTAAACTGCATGATAGATTTTGCTTAAACTTACAGGGATGAACAAACTTAAGGTGAAGATGGTAGTAAAGGAAGGAATTTTTGCTGCGACCAAATTTTACAGAATTATGGCCCTTTGTTGATTTTTTCACTATATACTATGTAGAAATTTTGTGAATGCAACTCCTCTTAAACCGGATGGCAGATTTTGCTTAAACTTTCAGGGATTAATAACCTTAATGTGTAGATGGTAGTAAAGTAGGAATTTTTGCTGCGACCAAATTTAACAGAATTATGGCCCTTTGTTGATTTTTTCATTATATACTCTTAAACCGGGTATAGCAGATTTTGCTTAAACTTCCAGGGATTAACAACCTTAATGTGTAGATGGTAGTAAAAGTAGGAATTTTTGCTGCGACCAAATTTAACAGAATTATGGCCCTTTATTGATTTTTAGTTTTCAACTTGTGGCACATGTAGTCCAAAAAATATTTGACCTAGAGTCATAAGATTGACAGAACAGTGGCGTGTGGGGGCATCCGTGTCCTATGGACACATTTCTAGTTAACTTAGAAATTTTGGTTAAAGTTTTTTGTAAAGTCAAATATCTCAATTATTGCTTGAGATATTCAATTGAAACTTACAATTCTTATTTATAGTAACAAGGTACATCAGATTGACAAGTTGGATATCTCTGCCTACAATATTGATAGAATTATGCCCCTTTGGAACTTAGAAATTTTAGTTAAAGTTTTTTTGTAAAGTCAAATATCTCAATTTTTGCTTGAGATATTCAATTGAAATTTAAAATAGTTTTTTATAGTAACAATGTACATCAGTTTGCAAATTGCGTAACTCTGCCTGCAATATTTGCAGAATTATTTGCCCCTTTGAAACTTAGAAATTTTGGTTAAAGGTTACAGGTCTTTAAAAATATTTACTTGAAACTTTACACATGCACTTAGGGTCTAAATTGGAGGGTCATTTTTGTATGTCACTGACCAAGTTCCATAACTCTATCTTGCATTAAGGCTGATTCATATCCCCTTTTCTACTTAGTCTCTTGGTTAATGTTTACATGCAAGTTTTACATATCTCAATAACTATTAAAGATATTTATTTAAAATTTCACATATGCATTTAGGGTCATAATTGTAGATCACGGACAAAGATCCATAATTCTATCTTGCATTAAGGCTGATTTTTCTCCCCTTTTTTAACTTAGAAATTCATGGTAAAGTTTTGCTTGTAAGCTGTTATCTCAATAACTACTGAAGGGTTTGTGCCTTTTTTGGGACAATTTTATGCATTCATAATAATAAAGCAGTGATTTACTTGATAAAACATCTTAATAACAAGCCTAATTACCTTTTCTGTCAAATTTGAGTATGAATAGGTAATTAGTATTATTATACTCAATAAAACACCCTTGTGACATTACTTTCCGAATAGTCAAGCCAATACTGTATAATTAGACTCTCTCTTAGGCCTATAACATGAATTTATAAAAAAAATTTAGCCCTTTTGTGAACTAAAAAAATTTAACATTATCAAGGCTCTTTTACTATCAAGCACTTGGAATAGTCGAGCGTGCTGTCCTACTGACAGCTCTTGTTATTTCATACAGGCATTTTGGAAGTTAACTTTAAAAAAAATTCAAGCATGATTTCTTGTAACATATATATAACTTAATACACTTTAAAGGGAAATGGTGACCTCAAATGTACCTTTACCACTATGTATTGATAATAATAATGGGCTATAAATATAAGATGACACTGGCTTGACTTAACTGTGTAAACAAGAAATTTGAGAATTTTAAATAGCAATAAACTTTAATAGATGTGGTAAGTGATGGTTGTAAAAGAGGAATGCTATAATTGTTCTGATCAAAGACACACGGTTAATTGTTAGAAAAGAAGAAAATTAAAAATAGTCTATAGTTAATGTTATAATTGTTTCTATCATAAACACCTTGTAACTTGTTAACAGAGAAGAAACCTACTTAGTCTGATATTGTTTTCTTATCGGTCTAGAGTGTAAATTAGTATCCCTTAACACGTTTGGGTAATATATGTTACCTTAGGGACCAAAGTAGACCATAGATAGTACTGTTGGCTCTTCAATTAATACATATTTTGACAATTTCCCTATATGATAATTGGTCTTATTAGTATGTAACGTTTTGGTATGTTACTCATATGATAGCTGTGGTAAATATATTAACATTTTTGTACGTCTTTTCTAGGATGCGTTGCTATGGAACAAACTGGGGGCAACGTTAGCTAATGGTAGTCGTAGCGAGGAGGCTATAGACGCGTACCATAATGCATTGCATCTATCTCCCGGCTTTATACGATCACGATATAACCTTGGTATAGCATGCATAAACCTAGGGGCTCACAGGTATGATATTTGCAGCTTTCCAACAGAAATCATATAGAAGTGAAAACAAAATTAAACATGAAAATATGATGATGAAAGATTTGATATTATCTCATTTTACCGCAGAGATCGAAAGTTCTACTCTTCCGCTTATAATTATGAGTAGAATTTAATAGAACTTGATGCAGGACGAGTAGAAAAATAATGCCTGCACATTGGATTTAAAAGCTACTTGTCCTGCAGAATGAGTGCCTCTGAAAATAATTTCGATGCCTGTTAACAATTGATCAAGGTAAAGAGATAGCCTGTCTGAGGACTGCAATACAAATTTAATGCCTTTATTTTATAAGTTAGTCTAATACCACCAGTCGTATATAATAACAAAATTGCTGTCTCACGTACTTGTAAACAAAATTGCCAGTTTTTGGGAATCAAATTTGCAGCAAACAGAAGCAATTGGTAAGACCAAATCTCACCACAGAAGCTTATTGTGTGACAGCACTATGAAAATCCAAACAAAAAACAACCTGTGTTTATATAATCATGTATGCAGTTATAGCAGAAGTATACAATGTGAATTTTAACATGTATTTTGAAATATCATCTAGTATGATAATTAAAAGTAATAAATTACTATAGTAACTGCATGAAGTCACATTTGATTACCAATTAAAAGAACAGAAAAAATCTATTTATTCATTTATAGTTTGAAATTTTGTAAATATACTTGTTCAGATGTGTTTATACATTCCTAACTCAGTTACTTTATCAATGGCTGACATTTCTATATTTTATTGTTTGTTTATTTTAAATACATATAGATGTATCCCCCAGAATTAAATATGAATATAAAATATACATTGTATATATGAAATAAAGATATAAAATTTAGTTTAGTTTTTGGTTAAATTCAAATACGTGTGTCTCTTTTTTAATTAAACAATAACATAAAATATATCAAAAATAGGTTTTGGGAAATGCAGAATATAAATTACGTTAAAAGTTTTATACTTTTATTTCTGTAAGCGCTTTAAATGCTTTTAAATATCTTCAGGTATTAACAGTATATATATTGTAAAAATAATATATGTATATTAAATTGAGTTCCATTATTTATCAGGGAGGCGGTGGAGCATTTTCTAGCTGCGTTAAGTATGCAGAAACAGAGTCACGGAATGAAGGACCCGCAGTCTGTGATGTCACAGAATATCTGGAGCACATTACGTATGGCCATCTCCCTCATGGGGAGGCCGGAACTTTATCAATACTGTGATAATAAAGACGTTGACGGACTTAATAACGAGTTCGGATTGAATTTAAACTCTTGATGGAGTTCAAATGATGGAAAGTGTATTGATGTTTCAGTGGATAAAAATTTAAATGGCTCAAATTTATCACAGGCACGGCAGTTTGGTTGTGATGAACACTGTGGTTTCAACTCGCCTCACAGGGGAACATACTTCCATACAATTATCAGGGGAGGAGATTTCTGTACAGATAAAAGTAGTTCTAGTTTACAAAATGATAAAAACGCTCAGATTAATAGCGATTTAGATGCTGATTTAAATGGGATAAGAGGAAATGTTGAAAATGGAAGAAAGAGCTCTGATAACAAGAAAAGTGAAGAGAAATATGCAACAGTATCTAAACCACAAGAGATTATTGTTCATGAGACTAGTTTAAATGTTCCGACAAAGCTAAATGGTAACAGGTCGGGAGTTAATTATCAATCAAGAAGTGATTATGCAAAACTATGTGATATTGTTGTGGTAAAGGGAGGTAAATCTGTAGAGAATGTTAACAAATGTGTGACTAGTAATAATAATTGTTCTGAAGAGATTAGTGATTGCCTGCCAGGTGTTCTTAAATTGATATTTGATTAACAAGTAATAAACATATCATTATGATTATGAATTGATTGTTTTGTTTGTTATTGTATTTTGAAATAATTAATTGATTTAGGAAAGGTGTAAATGTGTATTTTGATTGATGTTAATTGGCTATTTTTTGTCTATCACTGTTAGTTAACTGTTATAATGTATATATGTTTTGACTGGTAGCTTTACAAAAGTTTGTTACCTACCTACATTAGATGGAACTATGTTACCTAATTGAATGGCATCAGTGTCAGATTCTCTGAAGCTTTTATTAGATTTTAATACTTTTCACAATGAGCCCTTCACCTTGAGACCTGACTTATCTTAGATATATAGTATGTAGGTACATTAATGTTGACTTGACACTTTGGGAGAGTTGCAGGTCAATAAGTTAAAGGTCAAGGGCACTTATTCTAAATTTCGACTTTTCTACTTTTCTCCAGTTTTGTTATGTAGTAAGAGTGTTTAAAGTAAATTTTATATTTAAATCATGTAACTCATTTAATTATCAATTTTAGCATCACTTTTCAAATGAAAAATGTGGAAGTATTTGATAAATTCTTGTAAAAAAGCGCCAGAAAAATTGTATATTTAAAGCAGCATGCCTCTAGGTTCATACTTATTTTCATGAAAATTTTAAAAATGTATTTAAAAGTAAAATATTATGAAGTGAACTAAGAAAGTAATTTGCACATTAAAATAGGCAAGATCTTACAAATTAGTTTTTGTTGTTGTTTTTTTTTTGACAATTATTAAAATTTTTGGTTTATGTGGTTAAATTGAACTCTCATTAAAACTTATGTCTAGATTTTATTTGTCAGTTAAAATTGAAATAGTTTTGTACTCTAAATATTTTTGTTTGTTTTAATTATCCCTGTGATTTTATTTGTTGATGATCAATCCTAAAGTGAGAAGTAAGTCCCCTTTAAAATGCAAATAGTTTTTTTGTAATCAGATAATTTTTGCAGGTTTTTATATGCTTGCCAAATTGAGCATTTTACTATAAACTTTTTTATGGAAACAAACTTAATCCATATACATTATTGAAAAAGGAGTAACATTCTGGAAAGTTGTAATGTCTTGGAAGCATTGAAAACAACACAAAATCATAAAAGATTATTTTTTTTACAATGTACACCATTCAAACTCACAGGACACCTTGTTTATAACTTAGCGCATACCAATTAAATTGTCATGCTTTTAATCTTAAAAACTCTGTTTTTAATTCAAAGGGAGATCATTATTGCATACTAAAATTCTTTAAACAAAACAATATAGTGGTTGTTGTGAGTGCACATTTATCCTGGCTCACCATTCCTCTATACTTATATGAGGTCTAAGGACATACATGTAAGTATGTTGTCATGGCAACCAGCATTTTAAATAGAGTCAAGAAAGTTCATCTGCTGAAAAAAAACTCTTTTTTTGTTGTTGTGTGTATGTGTGTGTATGAATTTTGAATTCAGAAAGAATTGGTTTTTATTTCTACTGTCAGATTTGCTCATGCAATTTTGTGGCATTGGTTTTGTTCACCTGGTTATAATTATGTTAATTTTAAATGATTTTGTTTAATAGCTTCAGTCTACACATTATTTTGGTTTTGTACATGCATTTAGAAGTTCTGTGTCATAAAGGGTGAAAAGGAAACTTTTTTGACATTTTTAGGGCTTTGTGCGACATGGCTGTAACTCATATGACATAAAGAGTTACATAATGTTTGCACCATGCCGACGAATTTTGTTATTCAAGCTCATTTGCTGTTGAAGATTTGTCATTTTTTCTGTTAAAATAATACAATACAATCTCTATATATAGACATATATATATATATATTAGAATATTTTTATTTTTTGGACAAGGCATGTGTTTTTCTGTCATGTTGATATAGTTTAGCACTGTTCTTTTTAACAATAAAATTTGTGAAATTAATCATGGCTAATTTGTGAAATTAATCATGGCTAATTTGTGAAATTAATCATGGCTAATTTGTGAAATTAATCATGGCTAATTTGTGAAATTAATCATGGCATAGTAAATTTAAAACAAGAGTTTTACTTTTTTCCATCAGTTTTTACATTCCTGATTGCACATGGTTTAATATGTGTTGTCTCCTTTGTTATTATGAAAGTCGCAGAAGATTCTTGATTATCATTTTGAAAGGAGCTCAGCTGACGTTCAAAAACCTAAAAACTTAATATTTGAAAATCTTACATAATCAAATAGACAACTTAAAACAGAAAATATGTAATAACATAAAGAAATATACATGTTCTTGAAATTAAATTAAAAAAAAAAAATATTTAGTGGGATTTAAACTGATTGTATTGCATATTTTAGGTGATTTTGCACAATAAAAATTATTATTCTTGAAGAAAACAAAACAAAAAAAACAAGAGTGATTGAACACACTGCATACAAGTTACTGGTATAAACCTACATCAAATGATGTAAAAAATCTCGAAAATAATATTTCCAGTACCATTGTTACAAAAAAAAACCTTAGTTGAGTTTTTTTTTATCAAAGATTATTCATTAAGAATACTTGATATTTTGTTAAAGAATTAATAACTACGCGCCATTTGACAAAAGAAAAATGAGAATGTGTGTTTATACATTTATTATATTTGATATTTTATTATTTGTTGATGGGATTTTAGATTTCTTTATTTCATGATAATTTATTTGATAGATTGTTCATATTATATTTTGTATCAAAATACAAAAAGAACATAAAATAAATGGATAAGAAAATATGCACATGTGTTATGTGTTAATATATATGTATACACCATATTTCTTCTGTGAGATTTATGAAGAAAGGGTTAACTTTGCATAATTTGATCTCTTTTTGGTAATTTATGTTGATGTAAAGTGCTGTTTGCAATGTATAAATTACTCTCTTCACAATATTTTACTTTTCAATACATTTCCAAAATTTTCTTGAAAGTTAACATTTATTTGGTTTTATTTGGAGGCGTGCTGCTTTAACCCATTACTTCATGAGCATTTTGTGAAAAATGGCTATTTTCATTGAAAAGTCTCCCGTTACAAGTTCAAATTTATATAAAACTATAAAAACTGCCTCAATACTAATCAAACTTAGCAAAATATTGACTGGACAATTGCCTTTGTAACAACATGCTCAGTCTTAAATTTCATGTTACCATGGCAACGAGGGGACATCTCAAAATTGCCAAAAAATCACTGTTTTGCGTTGATTATTTCCATCAAAATTGATTTCAAAGTGCTGCAACTTCTCAATGGATTGAGATAGAGTCAAAGGCTTTTCAACGTTGGTTACACGTTACCTTATGATCGAGCTGGGGTCATTTCTAGCCTCTCACAAATCTCAAAATTTCTTTTGGCACCTCAGACATTCCACATGGGCAGTTTACTACAGGAAATGAGGGAGATAGAGGGCGCTGAACAACATTTTATACCACAAAGAGGTAACAGTTTTACTACAATAGCCTCTATGTATTATTATCTTTTTGGAGGGTTTCGACCAAATGGTTATCGTTTCTGACTGGAAATTGCTGGTTCCTCAAGGCTCCCAACTGTGATTTTAGATTATTTCAGTTGAAGAAGCTATCTTGCTAGCTTACTAAAGGTCAGTGTTTGTACACATATATACACCTAAGTGTATGAATTGTGTATGAACTATATAAAAAATCGTTGATAGTGATCCATAAACAGCCACCAACAAATCACTTTTTACCTCCATAAACGACTACGAACTTGACAATCCTAGCCCTTGTATGATGTTCAACTAAAGTGAGTTAATTAAGCGAAATATAAACACTACTTACATGATTAAATATCCAAAATAAGGATCTATGTTATTATATGTTTTTTATACTTGTATTTATATAATAAATATTACTTGACTTGACTTAACTGCATTCTATGCTGTTTGATAACTCAGTTTTATTACCTTGACTATTCTTAGAATAGGGAGGGAGACGTATTGTACTCACCTAGGTATCCGCATACTTCGAACTTCATACTTTGGTAAAGTTTTACTTGCAAGCTGGTATCTCAAAAACTACTGAAGGGAATGGGTTGAAACTTCACATACTCATTTTAGAGCATAATAGGAGGTCACTTTCTAAGGCCTATAACTCTAACTTTGATTTGACAGAATTATGGCCATTTTCGAACTTCTTCATAACCATGCTTTTGTTTTCCTATCAAACACTTAAAATAGTCCAGCACGCTGTCCAGTTATTTTGACATTGAAACCTCACAAACTCCCATTGGATCTTGACCTTGATTCAAAGAAGGACAAGTTGATTACACAAAAGTAGGGTGGGGTCATTTTTATATTTTCTGTAAAGTTTGTAGTAAAAAAGAGGACATGAAATTGACATCACTCAGTCAGCGCAGCTTTAAAATCAGAGAATATTACCTCCTTAAGAAATACAAGTGAATGTTTAGATTCAGATTGTTGAAAAAATCTCCAGAATAAGCTTCAACAACTTAAAGATCTGATGTAATTTTATTTTAAATAATTATAACTTAAATATGTATTTTGATTTCAGGTCGGGGGAGGAAAATGCATGGTTGACAGATTTTGAAGACACACAGCCATATAAGATAATGCATTCATTTGGATTACTATTACTTTGTATTTAACTTTTGGAAAAAAAAAGAAACCCCCTATAGAGCATTAAAAATTTATGTTAACAGTGAAAATTGCAAACTTTGTTGAATGACTGTTTATGAGGGAAATATGAATGAAAAGTGCAATATCTCTCTTGGCCACTGGCACCGACTTCAGCTGTGTTCAATCTGTAATTCTTCTCATAAGTATTGAAATCATTGAACGGGAGAGAAAATTAGCCAAGTTTTTACCGTGACCTCCATGTTTAAACATCTATCCCCATACAACTGGGTCAATGCAGTTGTTATGTTTTGGTCAAATTGGTGCCAAAAATGGCTGGGGATGTGTCTACATTGTGGTATTGAGGCTTTTAGCAAGAATGTTAACCATCTGACAGCCCCTGGGGGATGGTGTCATGGTTACAACTAAATGGTTCATTTAGTGCACTTTCTTGAAAATATTACACATCTCATGCTGTTGGTTTAATCATCGCTGGACATTAAAAATTTAAAATTCATTTATGTTTGTCAGAGTCAGTCTAGCACTCGAAGAATCTGCTACCAGCAAATAAACTTGTTTTTTACACTACCAGTTTTCATTACTATTTTAGATAAATACTTTGAATTTACTTAATTTTGTGGGCATGAAATTGAGTGGTTCTGTCAAAAATGAAGTGTTTGTAGGTTTTAAATTTGTAGATTGTCTTTGAAAAAAGTAAAATGCAAATAATGTTATACAAAAAATAAATCTTACAGCCCATGACAAAAATTTTTTTTAGATCTTAAATTATTTCATACATACACAAAAAAATCTGTATCAACCAAAACTTGTCTAAGAACTGTGAAAAATAAACACCAAATGCAACAAAATCATTGACCCACAAAATGAATGTCTCAAACAGTATGATGTACAAATTGAACCTATCAAAAAACTGTTTAATACCGATAATTAAAAGATTTTAGATTAATCAAAAATACTCTAAATTCGTGGATTGACCCATCCATAAAAACCACAAAAATTAATGCCCCACATAATGAATTTCAAATAAGTCAGCTTTTTTTCCTCCAATATAAGGCATTCCAAACTAATGCAGTGTAAATTAGTACAATGTATATTTTTATGGTTATATTCCACAGGAATACAAGTTTGAAGAAGACAACCCATTGATAAATCACCCAGATCCTTTCCAAGCTGGTCTTGAGAAGTTAAAACAAGGGGATATACCAAATGCTGTATTATTGTTTGAAGCTGCTGTGAAAAAAGACGAAAGTCATGCTGAGGTAATGTTAACTTGAATTTTTTATGAGTTTCAAGATCAATTATTTGGAGTATATAGTTTACCCTGCATTTACCTGATCATTATTTTGCAAAAATGAAAGTCATTCTGTAATGTAAAATTGAAATATTTTTAAGGGAGCTCCACTGACCTGGTAAAAAACACCTCAAAACAAAAAATTTGAAATTCTTGCATAAATCAATTAAGACGCTTAAAATAGAAAAGTCTGCAAAAGATCGTAATGAATATAGAGTAGATTTTCATTTTTTTGCAAGATTTTTATCCTGGTTTGAGAAAAAAGCAGTGCAACACTTTTCATTATTTGGTCATTTTGCATGAATAAAGTGGTTAATTGGGGAAAAAAGAAATGAGTGAATGATCTTAAATTTTAGCTCAACTGTCACAAAGTGACAAGATGAGCTTTTGTAAGCTTTTGTGAGGGCTTTTCATCATCCGTTAACTTTTACTTTAAATGGAATCTCCTCATAATCTTTTAAGCCAATTTCAAGAAAAAACTTAAAAATCTTCTTTAAAAAAACACAAAGAGCTAAAGCTTAGATATTTGGCATGAAACATCTTCTAGTGAGTGTCTACCAAGTTTGTTAAAAAAAGCCCTTGGGCCAAAATTGGTCCCCACTCAGGGGGGTCATTAATTTCCTTAAAAGTATATAGTAAAAACTGAAAAAATTGCGTTAAAAAACAAAAAGGGCTAGAGCTAAGATATTAAGCATGAAACATCTTCTAGTGAGTGTCTACCAAGTTTGTTTAAATAAAAGCTCTGGGCTCAAAATTGGCCCCGCTCCGGGGGGTCATTAATTTTCATTATAATTATGTATATAGTAAAAACTTACAAAATCTACATTTAAAAAACCCAAAAAGATAGCACTTTGATATTTGGCATGAAACATCTATTAGTGGGTGTTTACCAAGCTTGTTCAAATAAAGTCCTCGGGTCAAAATTATTCTTGTTCATGGAGATGTTTTATATTCAGGTGGAGCTCTATTACCTCATAATCCACTAAGCCAATTTCATCCAGAAACTTAAATAATCTTCTTTTAAAAACCCAATGAGCTTACATGTTAAGCATGAAACATCTTCTAATGTGTGTCTACCGAAAACCCATATGAACAAGTATTCTGACCCAGGTGACCTATTTAGGGCCATAATAGCCCTTTTGTATGATACTTTGTAGCAATGTTTACCACCATTAAATGAATTGCTTCATACAAACTCCAGTTCAAAGGTCAAGATTACACTTAGAGCTAATTGCAATGCATATCTTGAAGGCCCACATGTCCATCAAAAGCTTATGACATCTTTTGCAAAAATATTGACCTAGTTCTTCTTTATATAATCTACTGCGTTACTAACACAGTTGAAAATAAATCATTCAGCATGGTCACGTGCCACAGTCCAAAGGTTCAGAAAAATCCCTGGATCCAGTGCGCCCAGGGTCATATATAAATGTTTGTTAATCTGTAAGCCCTAATCATATTTCAAGCTAAAGTTTTAATTGTTATATTGGTTATTAGATTACATTATATGATTAATCAATTGTTACTTTTAGAATCACAAACTATTACAAAAAACAAAACCAAAGTAATTTATTCGTTTCCCTCTATGTTTGATATGATTCTGATTACATGTGTTCCGGATATCAGGTCGCAATATTGTCCTGTACCATCACATAGCACTCTACAAGGAAAAATGGATGAAAGAATTCCGTTTTCAGAGCAAAAATGTTAACCTTTTAATATTTTGAAATGTCACTCCGATTTCTTTCAACTTGGTATTTTGAAATATTTGTAAGATAGTAGTTTTTAGCTCGACTATACGAAGTATATGGAGAGCTGTCCTACTCGCCCCGGCGTCGGCGTCCCGTGACGGTCCGCGTCCAGATTTTAGATTAAAGTTTTGGTGCAGTAAAATATTTTTATGCACCCGCCATGTAATGGGCGGGGCATATAGTGTTACCCTGTTCCGTCATTCCGTCCTTCCGTCATTCCGTCATTCTGTCATTCCGTCATCATCAGTTTCCGTTCATTATCTTAGTAACGGTTGCACACATTCAACTCAAATTTGACATATGGATATGTCATGACAAAATACAGGTCAAGTTCGAATTTGGTCATGGTTCGATGATTTTTGGCAGAGTTATGCCCCTTTTACTTTAAAATAATATGAAATTTTCAGTTTCAATTCATTATCTCCCCAATGGTACAACACATTCAACTCAAACTTGACATATAGATATGTCATGAGAAAATACAGGTCAAGTTTGAATTTGGTCATGGTTCGATGATTTTTTTTTTGGCAGAGTTATGTCCCTTTCACTTTGAAAATAATATAGATACATCTTAGGAATAAGCAGTTTAAGTTTGAATTTGGTCATGGTTCAATGATTTTGGACAAACTTATCTTTCTTGAATGTTGGAAAAATTTTGAACTTTCAGTTTCAGCACTGAAATGTATGTAGCCATTATTTTGGCTACAAATATGAAATATGCTATTTTCAAAAGGTTTAGACTGAATACTTTCAGTGCCTTGAACATTGTATGAAAATGGTTTGTGTTAACATTGAAAAGTTTCTAGTTCACTATAACTTTGTCATTTCTTAAGGTATCAACTTCAAACTTCAAATATATTTTCCTTATCATCAACCACATCTTATCATAACTCTAGCACCAATATTTTCAGATTTATCTCCTCTTGAACTTAGAATTTTCCTTAAAAAATACTATTTTTTACTGTTACTTCTTTATTTCTTAAGGGATCAACCTCATACTTCAAATATATGTACCTTACCATCATCCCCATCTTATGTGACAAGGTTCATAACTCTAGCACCAATATTTTCAGATTTATCTCCCTTTGAACTAAGAATTTCCATAAAAATTATTATTTTTTACTGTTACTTATTTATTTCTAAAGGGATCAACTTCATACTTCAAATATATTTACGTTATCAGCATCCACATCTTATGTGACAAGGTTCATAACTCTAGCACCAATATTGCAAGAATTATCTCCCCATAAACTTAGATTATTTTACTAGAAAAATGTTATTTTTTATTAGAACTTTTTTATTTTTAAAGGTATCTACCTCAAATACTTATTCCTTATCATCAATTACATTTTATGTGACAATGTTCATAACTCTTGAAGCAATATTTACAGATTTATCTCTCTTTGAACTTAGGATTTTCTTTAAGAAATATAATAACTTCTTTACTTTTTAAGGTATCTACTTCAAACTTCAAATATATATTTCTTATCATTACACAAATGTTGTGTGACAAGGTCCATAACTCTAGCATGACTATTTCTAGAATTATTCCCCTTGATCTTGGAATTTATGTTAACAAATATTATTTTTTTACTATAATTTAATACATAATTATACATAATTGATTTTTCTTTCATAGTTTTTTCCTCCTTACTGCGTCCAGTATTTTATTAGTCGAGCTTTGCTGTCTCCTGTGACAGCTCTTGTTCTGTTATTTTCGAGAGGCGTACTGCTTTAAAGCCATCATTTATTCATTTTTATCTTAGATATTTGGTTTTGTGTGATTTACCCAACTTAATGCATTCTGGGGTTGAGGTAATGACTAAAGAGGATTTAAGAATAGAATTTTATTTCATTCATGCACAGAAGTATAAAAAAAGCCATTAAATGAAAATGAATATTACAACTAGTGTAACCACAATGTAACATGACATCATTGTGTTATTCAAACATCAAAATAGGCTAAATATTAGCATTGCACTACATGTATATGTGCATCAATAAAAGAAATACTCTTTTTTTTACTGTGTACCATTTTTATTTTTGGCATGTTATCAAATTTTTTTATCATTTTGCGTTAATGGTATATTTATAGAACTCGTTAAACTAAACAATATCAGCTTTCAAAATACTCGCATGATCTGATTTTTTCATATTGTTCAAACAATATAGTAGTTTTTTTGTAATATAACAAATAACAATTAAACCAGATGCATTCAAAAATGGGAATTCCAAAAGAAATTATCACCTATAATAAATAAAACATGTTATACTCTTTGCATACATTTTGAGAGAAAGGCATATATTTAAAAACATGTTTATTTTTCTTTTGTGAATCATTTGTTTTACTGATTAGATGTCAAACACTTCAATGTTGTCATCTGTATATCTACTAATACACATCTTTGTCATTTGTTGATTACAACAGACTGATGCAATTTTTTCTTTTTCACTATCAGCTTTTATAACCTCTCCTATCAGCTCACCATCACATGTAAACTGTAAAACATTATTGGACCCATATCCAGATACCAGCACACTACCTGCTTCAGTGAGATAACAACAGTTAGCCCACTTTAATTGTCCATCATTAAATGATGTAATAACCTGACCATTGTTGTCCAGTACTATCAGTCCATTATTGTGGTCAGCAACATAAATCCTAGTAGCATCCTTACTGACAGCTAGACTGTTTATGTTAGAGAACAACTTATGTCCTGATTGATCCTTACTGAACTGATTAAGTTTCCTACCTGACAATGTATACATATATACTGATGTGGAATAATCTGAAATATATAAATTATTGTTTGCATATGCAAGACCATAACATTCAAAATCAGTGTTAATCTTGTTTGTTGTTTTCATTTTTCTTTCTAGAGAAATGAAATGAACTTCCTTTTTTGATGGAACAGTTACTGCTACTTGTGTGTTATTGATCATACACACTTGCCATGGCTTTCCAGGTAGATCACAGTAGTCTGTGACAGTATAGTTGTAACTGTGTAACCGTTTAAGTTTGTTGTTGTTGTAATCAGCTAGAATTATTGTACCATCTTCCATACAGCAGGCACTCATGATATCACAACTGTTTTTATCCGACTTAACTTTTACATTATATGATTGATTTCCTTTAATCTGAAATAAATTGTCAGCAGTCTTTGTAGGTTTCTCTGATAGTATGCCTATGGTCTTCTTTTGTTCTAACTGTGTAAGAATTGTTCTGTCAGGTTGAAACTCTATGTCTCCTACTGTACTTTTTATTTTGGCATGCTCCATATATTTGTTGGCAACATTTGCAGCATCTTCTCCCATCTTCACATAAACAAACACTTCAGAATGATTTGTGTTTGTAGATGCTAATTTATCATTAGCTGATCTAATCCTGGACTTATTTGCTTGTAGCTGTTTTAAACCATCTTCGATTTTGTCTTCAAGACATTTGACTTTACTTTCTATCTCATCAATAGAACTTTTCTCCAGCTTGTCAAGTTGGTCATTGATTTCTTGACGGAATTTTCTGATATCAGCCAGTATTTCTGCTTTCCTCTTTAACAGTATTTGTTTATCCTGTTTAAATCTATCAGCTTGTTTTTCAAGGGTCTTGGCTATTTCCTTAAGTTTTGTTTGAAGTTCTCTCGATTCAGCTTGGTAAGTATTGTTTTGGATAAATTCTGGTATGTAGAATGTGTCATTACATAATCTGAAAAATAAGTTTGAACAGTTTATGAGGCTATGAGATGAGGTAGGAGATGATATTTTATTTAGTGTTATATATTTAAGATATTCTAAAAATATTATGTAAAGTACCTATATACTAAACATTCCATGTACTTACTTAAGAAATATCTTTGTTTAAATACTATAGTTTACCTGTGATCAACTGCCATACATGTAGAACAGCCAACATTATCATGGTTCTGACAGTACATATCAATGTGTTTATGACTGTGTCTGTCACATCTCTCTGCTGGTGCCCTTGGCAAAGCTTTGCTGGTTCCTGACTTAACTTGAGATTTATCCAATACCTTGTGACCAGCTAACACAGGCACTTTACTGTGAACTTTGACACAACTAACACAGAAATAATCGTGACAATCTACACAGTATTTTTCACCTTCAGTGTTCCTGCCTTCATTTCTACACATTGAACATAATACGTCAAATATTTCATCCGAAAGAATATCCGTATCAATTTCTCGACCTGTAGCCATTTTGTCTTTTTCTCGCCTACGCTTGGTAGCCTATCTATTTACATTGTAAAATGGATAAAATTGTCCCTATTTCTTTCACAGTTATTTAAAATTTAAACATTGATGTACTCTTTTATTAAGATAACTGAAAGCCTTAAGAATCTTCTACATTGAACTCCTGGAAAAATATCAATTTCTACATAATCTTTTTTTCATTGATTTAAATCCTCTCCTATTGCTTAATAGTATCAAAATGATTTAACCTACTTTGGGTTTAACTGCACAAAGTCTAACTTTATCTGGCGAAACATTATCTAAAGTTTATTCATATTCACTACAAAATTGTTAAACTTTAAGGTATATAAATATTAAAGTGTTTACATAGGGCTGGTTTAACATTTAAATCAATATAACACGGAAGAAAATATCTAACTGATAAAAATACTTCACTTGAAAAGCAAGTGGTGTACATATACATGTATATATTAATCATTTGTTGTTGTATTTAGGACACATTCAAAAAGGAGCTGTTGCAATATCAAAATTATTTATTTGTCAGAATTCAATTCATTAATTAGCTTTGATTGGCTATGAGTAGTTTTTGCTATTTTTAATGACTTATGTGAGAGCTTGTCCATTGAAAGTTTTAATTAGACCTCATTATCAAAGGAAGGCTGATACAAATATAGGAAAGTCTTTAAATTCAGATTTTTGAAATTATGCAAGTTGAAATATTTAAGTACTTTTATTTTATCTATTAGAAATATACTGGTTTCCTAGCAGTTTCCAATACAAAAAGCTGCCCTTTTTTACAAATTAGATAATCTGTCACTGGATGAGTACACAACTTTGACAGAACACTGTTAGGTACCTAATTTTCCAGCATTCAATATATTTGCAGACCACACAGAAAAGGTTGGACAAG
This sequence comes from Ruditapes philippinarum, assembly GCF_026571515.1. Lineage (NCBI taxonomy): Eukaryota > Metazoa > Mollusca > Bivalvia > Venerida > Veneridae > Ruditapes > Ruditapes philippinarum. The sequence continues at coordinate 55,210 of NW_026852444.1, forward strand.
TATATTTCTTTGACATTGCTTACTACTGGAACTGACTTATATTCAAAATGAAAAAGGTCTGAAAAAATTGCTATGAAATTTTTAATGAATGTGAGAAAAGGTGTTAAATTTCAGGCCAATATTGTTAAATTTCAGGCCCATATTCCAGTTAATAAGTAAAGTTAAGGACCAAAATGAAAGCATGGTAAATTTAAAAGAATCTTAGAAGTTGGCCTCAATTATTGCTCATAAGCTTTCAAACTGGAATTCTCCAAGTTTTGCCTATTTCTATATGTTGCAAGTCCTCTAAGGTAACTTTGAACAACAAGCCAAACTTCAGAACATATAAACCGCTGTACTATTTTAACTTCTGTGTTGCCTTGAAAACAAACATCTCTTTGATTTCACTCATAAAGTAACATATATACATACACTTTATCAGTAAAATATACTGTACTGGTTGAAAATGATAAAGGGTAGCGGAAAACGGCTAGAGCCTGATAACTGCTAGAAAACCTGAGTATGGATTTTATGTTCAAAGTTCTAAAAGAGGTCAGTTACAAAAAATCATCTGTTTAAAGGTTTGACGTTTAATGTATAACCAACACTGAAAAGCCTTTGACTCTATCTTAATCCATTGAGAAGTTGCAGCACTTTGAAATCAGTTTTGATGAAAAAATAGTAATTTTCGGCAATTTTGAGATGTCCCTCAATCATTGCCATGGTAACAGGAAATTTAAGATTGAGTATGCAGTTATAAAGGCGGGACCTTCATAGCAATCATTATCTATCTACCATCTACCATTGAATTTCATAGCAAGCACTGACTTCCAATGAAACCATTTATCTTGTACAGCAACCAGTGACATCTTATGTAACTGGTTTTTTGGTGTTTTTTTTTAATTTTCAAAAGCAACCAGTAATGTTTTTACATGTGCACTATTCCAGATACAAATATGAACTTTGTGATATCAGTTTAAGATTTAGATTTTATATCCGCTTTTGTTTATAGTTTTTAATATTACTTTTTCCATTGTCATGGAGAGTATTTATATTCAGGTGAGCGATATTAGGGCCATCATGGCCCTCTTGTTTTCATGGCCATGCCACCTTATTTGCCACAGAATGTTGTAACAAGGTTTTTAATAATTCTTACATGAAAAATGAAAACACAACGCGGCCCCAAAAATTTTGGGGAAAAAAATTAAAAAAAAAAATTCCCAAAAAAAATTTTAAACCATTAAAAAAAAGTTTAATTTTTTTGATAAGATAATTTAAAAAGTTTTAATTTTTAAATTTTAGGAGGGAGTATCTGGGTTTCAACACAAGCTTTAAAATTTAAAAAGAACCCGCGGCCATTTCTGCACTAAAAAAGGGAAAGTTTTTTTGTATGTTTTAAATTTTTATTTTCACCCCTTTTTTTTATGATCCATTAAGATTTTTTTTTAAGGTATATGTCCCCTTTTTCATTTTTTAAAGAGGGGTAAAATTTTATCTTTTTTTTTGCAGTTTCGCTCAGAACACAAGGGAAAGCATTTTAAAAACCCCGTGCCTTCAGGGTGAGGGATTTCATGAGTCTAAAAAAAAAATCGCCCAAAAGCTGGGACGGGTTTTTGGGGTAAAACATTAAAATATATATGTATACACATCCCGGACATTGGGTGTCGTCACAAAATTTTCAAAAAATATCCCACAACAATCAAAATTTTAAAAAATAAATTACAATTGCAATTGTGAATGGTTAACAAAAAAAAATAAATATTTCTCAATAAGGGGGCGGAGCCTTGTGGGTTTAAAAAGGGGTCAGCCCCTTCAAACCCCGGGGTCATTGGGGGTTTAAACCATCAGTACTTTTTTGGTTCCAGGGGGGACTTTAAAAGGGTTTAAATATGTTTAAAACCCAAATTTAATTTTAAAATTTTACTGTTGTCGTCATTCTAAGATAAAAAATCAAACAAAGAAATTTTTTACCCTTTTTCTAATTTTTTATTACTTATACTATTTAATGTTTTGAACCCCGAAAAAAGGTAACCTTCCCTAAAACCCTTGATTTTCACTGGGAGTCATTAACGAAAGAGTCACGGCTGCCCCACGCCTGTTTATAAAGGGTCAAACTTTTGGTTTAAAAAAAAACCCAAAAAAAATTCACACCCCGGACCCGAAAAAATTTGGGTCTCAACCTAGAGTTCACCCGTATTTTTGGGTTTCAAAATTTTCAGCAATCTCCCAAAAAGCCCAAAATTTAACTTTTTTCTCTGCCCCCTCATTAAATAAAGTTTACTTGTTTGTGATGGAGCGGGTGGGGGGGGGGTTAAGTTTTGGGGGTCGAGTGGGGGTTCCCAATCCCACTGAGGGTTAAAAAAATATAGTTTCCCTTTTGAAAAGCCCATTTAATAAATTAAAGGGGGGAAAATTAGTTTTCAGCCAGTTTTGCGAATTGGGTAAACCGGCAATTTTTTGTGATTCCCTCTTTCTTTTTACGTCAGAATAAAAAATGGAAAAATAAATTTTAAAAATACAGAAATGACAAGTGTTTCGATAAAAAGGGTTTCCCCCTGATCAATACTAAAATTTGTTTTATTTTTGCAGTTTTCTTTAAAAGGGTTGGGGAATAAAAGGGGCTTTTTATTTACCCCTTTTCGTGGGGTTTTCAAATTAAAACTTTAAGTTTTTTGTGAGCAAGGGTTGGGATTTCCAAAACTAAATTTAATGGAAAAAGAAAATTTACCAACCCCTTAAATTTAAAAACATAAAAGAATGAAACTTTCCCAAGGGCCCCTTTAAATCTAACAATTTATTTTTACAGAAAATTTTTGCTCTTTTCCCAATTAAAAAAAATTTTAAAATTATAAAAGGGTTTTTGTTTTTTTGTTTAAGGGACGAGAATTGTTTAGTACACTGCCCCAAATTGGGCAAACTTTTTTAAAGATACTAGTTTTCCCCCTTTTAAAATTTTTTTGATTTTGGTTAATTAACAAGACGTTCTGTTTCCTTTGGGTAATTTAATAAAATAGTATCCTGTTTTTGTTACAGTCATGAACATAAGCAGATACAGGATCTTTACATCAAATGCAGGCACGTACTGTGTCTCAGGGTGAGATAGATGCGGACGTACAGAGTGGTCTCGGAGTTTTGTTCAACTTGAGCGGAGAATACGATAAAGCTGTAGATTGTTTCTCAGCTGCGTTACAAGTCAGGCCAAAGGTATTTGTAACATTTGACAAGTTAAGTTATTGATTAAGCAGTGTACTTTTTTAAGGGTACAAAGCTATATCTTATGAAATATTCTCATAAAATTTAATGCAAAATGCAAATTTTTATTGTTTTTTGATAATTTTATTGCCATTTCGCAAAATGAGTTGTAACACAGAATTTCTCTGTTATTTAATACAAATGAATATTGAATGTTAACAGAATAAAATGTTCTGGAACAAATAATTATTCTGTTATTTAAAGTAGGGGTTTATCCATTTAGCAATTATTTCGTGCATTTGCCATTCATTTTGAAGGCAAAATTAAAGTCATCTTCCATATTTATTTCATACAAGCATTTTTGTAGTATTCTTTTTAAAAAGATCAAACAATATTTTTTGTTGCAGATATATAGCTTTATACACTTTAAAGAAAAGTTATGATCCCAAATGTATCTTCACTACCATGTATTGATAATGATAGATAATGGCTATAAATATCAGATGACACTGGCTTGACTTAACTGTTAAAACAAGAAATTTCAGAAATTTTAAATAGCAATTAACTTTGATAGCTGTGGTAAGTGATGGTTGTAAAAGGGGAATGCTATAATTGTTTTGATCAAAGACACACGGTTAATTGTTAGAAAAGCAGAAAATTAGAAATAGTCTATAGTTAATGTTATAATTTTTTCTATCAAAAACACCCTGGTATTGTTTTCTTATGGGTCTAGAGGGGGAAAATTTTAATTACCCCTTTTAAAACCTTTGTTGGGGTCCTATATTTTCCTTGGGACCAAAGCAGCCCAAATAGATAGAACTTTTGGCTTTTCAGTCAATCATATTTTAAAAATTTTCCCTATAGGGACAAATGGCTTATCCTATTTAAGTTTTTTTAAAATGTTAATCATATGAAATGGGGGTAAAATTATTTTTAAACTTTTTTTGTATGTCTTTTCTAGGATGCTTTCTAGGGAAAACCCGGGGTTGAAACCCGTTAGCAAATGGTAGTCGTATTAAAGGACGGGTAGACCGTATCAAAATCTTGCAATCTATCCCCCGGCTTTATCGTTCACGATTTTCCCCTTTTTTTTTTGTTTTGGCATGCTTTCCCTAGGGGCTCACAGGTATGTTATTTGCTGATATCCAACAAAAATCATATAAGAGTAAAAAATATAGACATGGAAATATGATCGTGAAAAATTTGAGATCGAAAATTTCATTCGTCTAGAATTTAAAAGAATTTGATGCAGGACAAGTAGAAAAATGTTGCCTCATCAATGACTGACATTTATTTATTTTATTTTTGGTTTATTTCAAATAAATGTACATGTATCTCCCAAAATTTGATAAGAATATAAAATATACATTGTATTTATAAAATAAAGATATAAAATTTAGTTATTATAACTCATTTACCATATCAATGGCTGGCATTTATTTATTTCATTTTGGTTGATTCAAATACATGTGTCTCCTTTAATTAAACTAGAATATCAATCATATAAGATATATATTATTAAAATGAAATACAGATATAAATTTAGTTCTATTATTCATCAGGGAGGGGGGTTTTTGAAAAAAAAAAAATGGCCGCATTTTCAAAGCTGCGTTAAGATGCAAAACAGAGCCCCCGGAAAAAGACCCCCAGTCTGTGGATTTTCACGGGAACATCGGGAAAGCCAATTTAGGCCCATCTCCCCCCGGGGGGGGGGCCGGAAAACCTCTACCAAAAAATGTGATAAAAAGACGTTGATGGACTTAATAACGATTTTTGGGATTGTTTAAAAATCTTAGGGATTTAAAAGATGGAAAGAAATTTTGATGTTTCAGTGATAAAAAATTTAAAGGGGCTAAAATTTATAACAGGCATGGCTTTTGGTTGTGTGTACACAGGGGTTTCAATTTCGCGTACGGGGGGAAGGACATCCTACAACATCGGGGGAAAGAAAATTTCCCTGTAAAAAAAAAGTAGTTCTAGTTTTTACAAAATGATGAAAATGCTTCAGATTAGTAGCGATTTTTAGATGCTGATTTTAACTGAGATACGTAGGAATTTGTTGACGAATTGGATTAAAGTGCTATGATTAATAGGAAAAGTAAAGAGAAAATATGCAACAGTATTTAAATCACAAGAGATTATTGTTAATGAGACTAGTTTTAATGTACCAACAAAGCTAGATGGTAACAAAGTCTGGAGTTAATTCTCAAATCTAGAAGTGATTATGCAAAAACAATGTGATAATTGTTATGGTAAAGGGAGGTAAATTCTGTAGGGAATGTTAACAAATGGTGTGACTACTCACTGATAATAACGCCGCACCCAATTATTCTGAAGAGAACAGTGATTGCCTGCCAGGTGTTTCTTAAATGATATTTTGATTAACAAAAATTAATGAACATATCATTTATTGATTTATGAATGATTGTTTTTGTTTTTACGTTTAATGTATTTTTAAATAAATTTTTTGATTTAGGAAAGGGTAAAATTTTATTTGATTGGGGTAAATTTGCTATTTTTTTCATCTCTGTCAAAAACTACTGGGTTTTTATTTTTAATGTTTTAAGTATTATTTTTTAGGAGCTTTACAAAAGTTTTTATTACCCACTTTTTGATGGAAAATAAAGTCACCCGAATGGCATCAGTTTCAATTCCCGAAGCTTTAAATTTGATTTTTAAACTTTTCACAATGGGGCCCTTTATCTGAGACCTAAAATTACTTGATTTTTTATTTTGTAGGGACGTTAATGTTGACTTGACACTTTGGAGAGGGTTTCCCGGTTTAATAAGTTTAAAAGGGCAAGGTGCCAATTTTTAAAATTTTGATTTTTTTTACTTTTTTTCCAGTTTTGTTATAGTTAGGTGTTTAAATTTAAAATTTTATTTAAAAACATTAAATCCAAATTTTAAAATTTAATTTTAGCATCAAATTTTTTAAATGAAATTGTTTGGAAAATATTTGATAAAAAAGTTTGTAAAAAGGGGCCCGAAAAATGGTTTTTAAAATTTTTAAAGGGGAAACATGCCTAGGTTTTTATTTCTAATTTTCAAAGAAAAATTTTTGGGAAAAAGTATTTAAAATAAAATATTTCCCGAAATGAAATAAAAAAATAATTTTCACATTAAAAAAAGGGAAAAGGGCAAAATTTACGTAAATTTTCCAAAAAAAAGTTTAAAGGTCTGCAGTAGAATATTGTTTATTTAAAATTTTTAAAAAACGACTATTTTTTATAAGGTTAAAAACATGTAATTTTTTAATTTAAAACCCATAACATTGGGGAATTTTATTTTAATTTTTTACTTTCTTAAATTTTAAATACTTTTTTCAAATTTGATTTACTTGACAATTGGAGGCATGTGGCATAAGTATACATACATACAGTGTTTACATTACTTCACTTGTTAACTTAGTAATTAGTTTGGGTTTTTTTTGACAATAATTAAAATTTTTGGTTAATGTGGTTAAATTGAACTCCCTTTAAAATCTTTCATAGATTTAGATTTTACTTGTCAGTTAAAATTGAAATAGTTGTGTATATTTTTGTTTGTTTTTAATTATCCCTGTGATTTTATTTGTTAATGATCAATCCTTAAGTGAGAAGTAAGTCCCCTTTAAAATGGAAATATTTTTTTTTGTAATCAGATAATTTTTGCAGGTTTTTATATTCTTGCCAAATTAAAGAGCATTGTACTATAAACTTTTTTATGGAAACTAACTTAATCCATATACATTATTGAAAAAGGAGTAACATTCTGGAAAGTTGTAATGTCTTGGAAGCATTGAAAACTACACAAAATCATAAAAGATTATTTTTTTTACAATGTACACCTTCAAACTCACAGGACACCTTGTTTATAACTTAGCGCATACCAATTAAATTGTCATGCTTTTTAATCTTGAAAAGTCTGTTTTTAATTCAAAGGGAGATCATTATTGCATACTAAAATTCTTTAAACCAAACAAATATAGTGGTTGGTTCTAGTGCACATTTATACTGGCGCACCATTCCTCTATACTTATATGAGGTCTAAGGACATACATGTAGGTCTGTTGTCATGGCAACAAGCATTTTTAAATAGAGTCAAAAAGGTTCATCTGCAGAAAAAAACTTTTTTTGTTGTGTGTATGTGTGTGTGTGTATGAATTTTGAATTCAGAAAGAATTGTTTTCATTTCTACTGTCAGATTTGCTCATACAATTTTGTGGCTTAATTACATGTATGTTAATTTTAAATAATTTTGTTTCATAGCTTCAGTCTACACATTATTTTGGTTTTGTACATGCATTTAGAAGTTCTGTGTCATAAAGGGTGAAAAAGAAACTTTTTTTGACATTTAAGGGCTTTAGAATTTTTTCGTGCGATTTAACTCATATGACATAAAGAGTCACATAATGTTTGTACCATGCCGACGAATTTTGTTATTCAAGCTCATTTGCTGTTGAAGATTTGTCATTTTTTCTGTTAAAATAATACAATATAGGGGATTATTTTGGATTTTTTATTTCTTTTGGACAAGGCATGATTGTGTATCTCTGTAAATACTCTCTCTCTCTCAGATTAGTTTAGTTTAGTACTGTCTTTTTAACAATATAATTCGTGAAATAAATCATGATTATGCAAATTTGGAACAAGACGTGTACCTATTTTCCTTCAGTTTTTACATTCCTGATTGTACATGCTTTGCTTATGAGTCGTCTCCTTTGATATTATGAAAATTGGAGAGATTCTGCATTATCTTTTTAAAATAAGCTCAACAAAGCTAAAACTTAAAATTTGAAAATCATACATAATCAACTGGAGAACTTAAAATGGAATAATTGAAAAAGATGATAAAGAAATATACTCAAAAATTAAATGACAAAAAAACAATATTTAAACAAAGGTTATTTAACCTTTAAAATTCTTTTCATGTTTTAGTGTTTTATTTCTTTGTTACAAAAAAAGCCTCAGTTGAGCTTCTTTTTACCAAAGATTATTTATTAAGATTATAGGATTTTGTTAAAGAATTCAAAACTTTTAAAAGCACTTTTTGACGAAAGACGAATCAGTATGTGTTTTTATGCATTCATTATATTAGATATTTTATTATTTGTTGATGGATTTTAGATTTCTTTATTTCATGATAATTTATTTGATAAATTGTTCATATTATATTTTGTATCAAAATACAAAAAAACAGAAAATAAATGGATAAGAAAATATACACATGTGTTATGTGTTAATATATATGTATACACCATATTTCTTCTGTGAGATTTATGAAGAAAGGGTTAACTTTGCATAATTTGACCTCTTTTTGGTAATTTATGTTGATGTAAAGTGCTGTTTGCAATGTGTCAATTACTTTCTTGGTTCTCTTCACAATATTTTACTTTTCAATACATCTCCAAAATTTTCTTGAAAGTTAACATTTATTTGGTTTTATTTGAAGGCGTTCTGCTTTAACCCATTACTTCATAAGCATTTTGTGAAAAATGGCTATTATCATTGAAAGTCTCCCTCTACAAGTTCAAATTTATAAAAAAAACTATAAAAACTGCCTCAATACTAAATCAAAATTATCAAAAATGTTGACTGCACAATTGCCTTTGTAACAACATGCTCAGTCTTAAATTTCATGTTACCATGGCAACGAGGGGACATCTCAAAATTTAAAAAAAAATCACTGTTTTGCGCTGATTATTTCCATCAAAACTGATTGCAAAGTGCTGCAACTTCTCAATGGATTGAGATAGTCAAAGGCTTTTCAACGTTGGTTACATGTTACCTTATGATCGAGCTGGGGTCATTTCTAGCCTCTCACAAATCTCAAAATTTTCTTTTGGCACCTTAGACATTCTACATGGGCAGTTTACTACAGGAAATGAGGGAGATAGAGGGCGCTGGACATTCTATACCACAAAGATATAACAGTTTTACTACAATAGCCTCTAAGTATTATTATCTTTTTGGAGGGTTCCGACCAAATGTGGAGGGTTTCGACTGGAAATTGCTGGTTCCTCATGGCTCCCAACTATGACATTTTTGGTAAAAAGTTTGTATGTTCTTTTTTATTTTTCAAAAAGAATTATATATACTAATATTTCTTTTTCATTGATGTCTGAAAAGAGTGTAATAAAGTATTTGAATAAACTAGGTTCAAAACAAATCCACTGGTCTGGATGGTATTCCTTCACGTTTTGTAAAGAGATAGCGCATCTATTATTGCCTTTCCTTTAACACACATTATTAATCTGTCATTGATACAAGGCATAGTACCAGATGATTTGAAGGCAGCAAGAGTTGTTCCTCTTTACGAAAAGAATGATAAAACTGAAGTTGGCAAATACAGGCCTGTTTCCATATTAAGCATTGTTTCTAAAAATTTTGAAAGGGTTGTTTATGATCAGATTTCTTCCTATCTTAGGAATTGCTAACTGTTATGCAGGTCCGATCTCAAACCGCAAGTGACGTAGAGATATCCCTATGTAAATTGTTGATAGTTCATGATAACGATATAAAACTGTGTTTCTCGAAATACGATTTGAATTTACGTACATATTGTGTATGAACTATATAAAAAATCGTTGATGTTGATCCGTTAACAGCCACCAACAAATCACTTTTTATCTCCAAAAACGACTACAAACTTGACAATCCTTGTATGATTTTCATCTTATAAAGTGAGTTAATTAAGCAAAAAATAAACACTACTTACATGATTAAATACCCAACATAAGAGCTTATATTATTATATGTTTTTTCATACTCATATTTACAATAATTTTGCTTGACTTAAAAAGTTACCCCGTACTTCACTTCAGTGTTTGTTATATTTTCTAGTCCTTCGGGATCATTGATGCCAGCACTATTAAATGTTGAGAATTGAGTAGCGCCCAAGCTGTTGCTAGGAGGCGTGAGGGATGTTGCACTTATTCATTATCCCTCATGTATAGACTCAATCAATCCGAGTCAGCAATTCTTATGTAATTTTGTTGTGATTAATGCTTCCGAGGGATCACTTTGTTTCCAGAATTTTGTACTTCACAACAGTAGGTGTCAAGTGCCGTGTGGCAGCCGTAAAAAGTTGCCCCGTACTTCACTTTAGTGTTTGTTATATTTTCTGGTCCTTCGGGATCATTGATGCCAGCACTATTAAATGTTGAGAATTGAGTACCGCTCAAGCCAGTGCTTGGGGCGTGAGTGATGTTGCACTTATTCATTATCCCTCATGTACAGACTCAATCAAACTGTGTCTGCAATTCTTATGTAATTTTGTTGTGATTAATGCTTCCGAGGTGTCAAGTGCCGTGTGGCAGCCGTAAAAAGTTGCACCGTACTTCACTTCAGTGTTTGTTATATTTTCTGGTCCTTCGGGATCATTGATGCCAGCTCTATTAAATGTTGAGAATTGAGTACCGCTCAAGCCGGTGCTTGGGGCGTGAGTGATGTTGCACTTATTCATGATCCCTCATGTACAGACTCAATCAAACTGAGTCTGCAATTCTTATGTAATTTTGTTGTGATTAATGCTTCCGAGGGATCACTTTGTTTCCAGAATTTTGTACTTCACAACAGTAGGTGTCAAATGCTTAGTGGCAGCCGTAAAAAGTTGCCCCGTACTTCACTTCAGTGTTTGTTATATTTTCTGGTCCTTCGGGATCATTGATGCCAGCACTATTATGTGTTGAGACTTGAGTACCGCTCAAGCCGGTGCTAGGGGGCGTGAAGGATGTTGCACTTATACATTATCTCTCATGTACAGACTCAATCAAACCGAGTCTGCAAGTCTGTGATTAATGCTTCAGAGCCAGAATTTTGACTTAACTGCATTCTTTGCTGTTTGATAACTCAGTTTTATTACCTTGACTATTCTTAGAATAGGGAGGGAGACGTATTGTACTCACCTAGGCATCCGCATACTTCGTACGTCATACTTTGTTAAAGTTTTACTTGCAAGCTGGTATCTCAAAAACTACTGAAGAGAATGGGTTGAAACTTCACATACTCATTTAAGAGCATAATAGGAGGTCATTTCCTTAGGTCCATAACTCTAACTTAGATTTTGTTATACAAAAAATAAATATTTCAGTCCATAAATAAAATTTTATTAGATCTTATATTCATGGATTGACCTGTCCACAAAAACCACATAGATTAATGCCCCACATACTGATTTTGAAAGAAGTCTGTGGTTTTTATCTCCAATATTTATTTTTTGATAAGGACAAGCTATTCCAAACTAATCCAGTGAAAGTTAGTTAATTTTCATTGTTATCCTCCACAGGAATACAAGTTTGAAGAAGACGACCCATTGATAAATCACCCAGATCCGTTCCAAGCTGGTCTTGAGAAGTTAGTTGAAACAAGGGGATACATACCAAATGCTGCATTATTGTTTGAAGCTGCTGTGAAAAAAGATGAAAGTCATGCTGAGGTAATGTGAACTTGAAATATTTTTATAAGTTTTAAGATCAGTTATTTTGAGTATATATTCACCCTTGCATTGTGGTTAGCGCAACGCCTAAACATTATTTTGCAAAAATAAAAGTCATTCTGTAATGTAAAATTGAAATATTTTTAAGGAAGCTCCACTGACCTGGTAAAAAACACCTCAAAACAAAAAAAATGAAATTCTTGCATAAATCAATTAAGACACTTAAAATAGAAAAGTCTGCAAAAGATCATAAAGAAATATAGAGTAGAATTGAAGTTTGAAAAAAAAATTATCCTGGTTTGAGAAAAAAGCAGTGAAACACTTTTCATTATTTAGTCATTTTGCATGAATAAAGTGGTTAATTGGGGAAAAAAGAAATGACTGAATGATCTTAAATTTTTATCTCACCTGTCACAAAGTGACAAGGTGAGCTTTTGTGAGGGCTTTTCGTCATTGATTTTCCTTATATGTATTTAGTAAAAATATATAATAAAAACTTTAAAAATCTACATTTAAAAAACCCCAAAAGATAGCGCTTTGATATTTGGCATGAAACATCTATTAGTGGGTGTTTACCAAGCTTGTTCAAATAAAGTCCTGGGGTCAAAATTATTCTTGTTCATGGAGATGTTTTATATTCAGGTGAGTGATTTCACGGCCATCATGGCTCTGTTGTAAAAATAACATTTCTCTCAGGTTAAAAGTGCATAACTGAAATTACACCCAAGGTGGAGCTCTATTACCTGTACAGTGTATTGTGTTTCACAAAGTGACATGGTGAGCTTTTGTGATCGCTTTTCTTCCTGTGTTCGGCCGGCGTCCCTCTGTGCATAAAATTTAACTTTAAACCACATCTCCTCATAATCCGCTAAGCCAGTTTCATCCAGAAACTTAAATAATCTCCTTTTAAAAACCCAATGAGCTTACATGTTAAGCATGAAACATCTTCTAATGTGTGTCTACCGAAAACCCAAATGAACAAGTATTCTGACCCAGGTGACCTATTTAGGGCCATAATAGCCCTTTTGTATGATACTTTAAAGCAATGTTTACCACCATTAAATGTATTGCTTCATACTTAATCGAGTTCAAAGGTCAAGATTACACTTACAGCTAATTGCTATGCATATCTTTTAGGCCCACATGTCCATCAAAAGCTTTTGACAGGTATCTTTTGCAACAATATTGACCTAGTTCTTCTTTAATTAATCTACTGCGTTACTAACACAGTAGAAAATAAATCATTCAGCATGGTCACGTGTCACAGTCCAAAGGTTCAGGAAAATCCCTGGAGGGTCATATATAAATGTTTGTTAACCCTTTCCCTCATGAGCATATTGTGAAAAATGGCCGTTTTCATTGAAAAGCCTCCTGTAACAAGTTCAAACAGCTATGAAACTATGAAAAATACTCCAATACTAATCAAACTTGGCACAAATGTTGACTGGACCATTGCCTTTGTAATGACATGCTCTTTTTTTAGTCTTAAATTTCCTGTTACCATAGCAACGAGGGGCCGTCTCCAATTGCCAAAAATCACTATTTGTCTTGATTTTTTCCATCAAAATTTATTTCAAAGTGCTGCAACTTCTCAAGGGATTGAGATAGAGTCAAACGCTTTTCAGCGTTGGTTACATGTTACCTTATGATCGACCTGGGGCCATTTTTAGCCTCTCACAAGTCCAAAATTTTCTTGGTGATGAGGGGGACTACCGCCCCCCTTCAAACCCCCCCCCGAACAGAAGAGATATCTTTTTTTAGCAACATTTCTCAAACGAAAACATGTGTTTGGGGCCCAAATAGGACATTTTTTCACTATTTGAGGCCTAAAAGAGGGTGGGGGGGCGAAAGTGCGTTGTTTCGCGTATATATGAGGTATAGGGTTAATGTATGTGTAAGCCGTAATCATATTTCAAGCTAAAGTTTTAATTGTTATATTGGTTATTAGATATATTATATGATTAATCAAGTATAACTTTTATAATCACAAACTATTACAAATAGCAAAACCAAAGTAATTTATTCGTTTCCCTCTATGTTCGATACGATCTTGATTCCATGTGTTCCTGATCACAGGTGGCAATATTGTCCTGTACCATCACATAGTACTAGGAAAATGAATGAAAGAACTCCATACTTTAATAAAAGAGGGTATATCCCATTGGGGGGAAAGCGAACTGTTAGTTTTCAGAGCAAAAATGTTAAACTATCAACATTTTAAAGTGTCACTCCGATTTCTTTCAACTAGGTATTTTGAAAAATTAGTAAGACCGTAGTTTTTCTGTCATCTTCTGGAGGCATGCTGCTTTAAAGCCATCATTTATTTACTTTTATCTTAGATATTTGGTTTTTGCATGATTTACCCAACATTATGCATTCTGGGGTTGAGGTAATGACTAAAGAGGATTTAAGAATAGAATTTTATTTCATTCATGCACAGAAGTATAAAAAAGCCATTAAATGAAAATGAATATTACAATAGTGTAACCACAATGTAACATGACATCATTGTTAACTTCAAACATCAAAATAGGCTAATTATTAGTATTGCACTACATGTATATATGCATCAATGAAAAGAATGATTTCTTTTTACTGTATATCATTTTTATTTTTAGCATGTTATAAAGAAAAATTTATTATTTTGTGTTTATTTCTAAATTTATAGAACTTGTTAAACTAAACAATACTATGCTTGCCAAATATTCTTATGATATGATTCTTTCATATTGTTCACACAATTCAGTAGTTGTTTTTTTGTAATATAACAAATAATAATTAAACCAGATGCATTCAAAAATGGATATTCCAAAAGAAATTATCACCTATAATAAATAAAACATGTTACACTCTTTGCATACATTTTGAGAGAAAGGCATATATTTAAAAACATGTTTATTTTTCTTTTGTGAATCATTTGTTTTACTGATTAGATGTCAAACACTTCAATGTTGTCATCTGTATATCTACTAATACACATCTTTGTCATTTGTTGATTACAACAGACTGATATAATTCCCATTTTTTCACTACCAGCTTTAGTAACCTCTCCTATCAGCTCACCATCACATGTAAACTGTAAAACATTATTGGAGTCATATCCAGATACCAGCAAACTGCCTGCTTCAGTGAGGTAACAACATTTAGCCCCCTTTAATTGCCCATCATTAAATGTTGTAATAACCAGACCATTGTTGTCCAGTACTATCAGTCCATTATTGCTGTCAGCAACATAAATCCTATTGGCATCCTTACTAACAGCTAAACTATACATGTAAGAGAACAACTTATGTCCTGATTGATCCTTGCTGAACTGATTAAGTTTCCTACCTGACAATGTATACATATATACTGATGTGCTCCTATCTGAAATATATAAATTATTGTTTGCATATGCAAGGCCATAACATGGAAAATCTGTGTTAATCTTGTTTGTTGTTTTCATATTTCTTTCTAGAGAAATGAAATGAACTTCCTGTTTGTATGGAACAGTAACTGCTACTTGTGTGTTATTGATCATACATACATGCCATGGATTTCCAGGTAGATCACAGTAGTCTGTGACAGTATAGTTGTAACTATGTAAACGTTTAAGTTTCATGTTGTTGTAATCAGCAAGAATTATTGTATCATCTTCCATACAGCAGGCACTCTTGATATAACAAACATTTTCATCCGAATTAACTTTTACATCATATGATTGATTTCCTTTAATCTGAAATAAATTGTCAGCAGTCTTTGTAGGTTTCTCTGATAGTGTGCCTATGGTTTTCTTTTGTTCTAACTGTGTAAGAATTGTTCTGTCAGGTTGAAACTCTATGTTTCCTACTGTACTTTTTATTTTCGCATGTTCCATATATTTGGTGGCAACATTTGCAGCATCTTCTCCCATCTTCACATAAACAAACACTTCAGAATAATTTGTGTTTGTAGATGTTAACTTATTATTAGCTGATCTAATCCTGGACTTATTTGCTTGTAGCTGTTTTAAGCTATCCTCGATTTTGTCTTCAAGACATTTGACTTTACTTTCTATCTCATCAATAGAACTTTTCTCCAGCTTGTCAAGATGGTCATTGATCTCTTGTCTGAATTTTCTGATATCAGCCAGTATTTCTACTTTCCTCTTTAATAGCCTTTGTTTATCCTGTTTAAATCTATCTGCTTGTTTTTCAAGGGTCTTGCCTATTTCCTTGAGTTTTGTTTGAATGTCTCTCGATTCTACTTGGTAAGTATTGTTTTGGATAAATTCTGGTATGTAGAATGTGTCCTTACATAATCTGAAAAATAAGTTCAAACAGTTTATGAGGCTATGAGATGACAGAGGAGATGATATTTTATTTAGTGTTGTATATTAAAGATAGTCTAAGAATATTATGTAAAGTACCTATATAGTAAATATTCCATATACTTTCTTAAAAATATCTTTGTTTAAATACTATAGTTTACCTGTGATCAACTGCCATACATGTAGAACAGCCAACATTATCATGGTTCTGACAGTACATATCAATGTGTTTATGACTGTGTCTGTCACATCTCTCTGCTGGTGCCCTTGGCAAAGCTTTACTGGTTCCTGACTTGACTTGAGATTTATCCAATACCTTGTGACCAGCACATAAAGGCACTTTACTGTGAACTTTGACACAACTAACACAAAAATAATCGTGACAATCTACACAGTATTTTTCACCTTCAGTGTTCCTGCCTTCATTTCTACACATTGAACATAATACGTCAAATATTTCATCCGAAAGATTATCCGAATCAATTTGTCGACCTGTAGCCATTTTCTCTTTTCCTGACTATGTTTGTTAGTTGATCTATTTACATAGTATAATCGATAAAAATGTCTCTATTTCTTTCACAGTTATTTTAACTCTATAATTAAGATAACTGAAAGCCTTAAGAATCTTCTACATTGTACTCCTGGAAAAATATCAATTTCTACATTTTTTTTTTCATTGATATAAATCCTCTCCTATTGCTAAATAATGTCTAAATGATTTGACCTACTTTGGGTTTAACTTATCAAAGCTGCCCTTATACCTCCTTGCACAAAGTCTAACTTTATCTGGTGAAACATTATCTAAAGTTTATTCATATTCACTTCAAAATTGTTAAACTTTAAGGTATATAAATAATAAAGTGTTTACATAGGGCTGGTTTAACATTTAAATCAATATAACACAGAAGAAAATATCTAACTGATAAAAATACTTCACTTGAAAAGCAAGTGGTGTACATTTACATGTATATATTAGTCGTTTGTTGTTGTATTTAAGACACATTCAAAAATGAGCTGTTGCAATATCAAAATTACTTATTTGTCAGAATTCAATCATTAATTAGCTTTGATTGGCTATGAGTAGTTTTTGCTATTTATAAATACGACTAATGTCAGAGCTTGTCCTTTGAAAGTTTTAATTAGACCTCATTATCAAAGAAAGGCTGATACAAATATAGGAAAGTCTTTAAATTCAGATTTTAGAAATTATGCAAGTTAAAATATTTAAGAACTTTTATTTTTATAATTTTTATCTATTAGAAATATACTAGTTTTCTAGCAGTTTCCAATACAAAAAGCTGCCCTTTTTTACAAATTAGATAATCTGTCACTGGATGAGTACACAACTTTGACAGAACACAGTTAGGTATCTTATTTTCCAGCATTCAATATATTTGCAGACCACACAGAAAAGGTTGGACAAGTATATTTCTTTGACATTGCTTACTACTGGAACTGAGTTATATTCAAAATGAAAAAGGTCTGAAAAAAACTGTTATGACATTTTTAATGAATGTGAGAAAAGGTGTTAAATTTCAGGCCAATATTGTTAAATTTCAGGCCCATATACCAGTTAATAAGTAAAGTTAAGGACCAAAATGAAAGCATTAGAAGTTGGCCTCAATTATTGCACATAAGCTTTCAAACTGGAATTTTCCAAGTTTTGCCTTTTTCTATATGTTGCAAGTCCTCTAAGGTAACTTTGAACAACAGGCCAAACTTCAGAACATATAAACCGCTGTACTATTTTAACTTCTGTGTTGCCAAACATATCTTTGATTTCATAAAGTAACACATATACTCTATAAGTCAAGATATACTGTACTGGTTGAAAATGATAAAGGGTAGCGGAAAACCACTAGAGTCTGGTAACTGCTAGGAAACCAGTATGGAGTTCTAAAAGAGGTCAGGTAAAAAAAATCATCTGTTTAAAGGTTTGACCTTTAAACGTGTAACCAACCTTGAAAAGCCCTTGACTCTATTTCAATCCATTGAGAAGTTGCAGCACTTTGAAATCAGTTTTGATGGAAACATAGTGATTTTAGCAATTTCGAGATTTCCCTTCATTGTCATGGTAACAGGAAATTTAAGATTGAGTATATCATTATGGTTACAAAGGCTATGGTCGAGTCATAGTAGTTTCATAGCAGACATTTACTTTATAGTACTGTAAAATTTCATAGCAACCAGGGTCTTCCATAGCAAACATTATCTATCTACCATCTACCATTGAATTTCATAGCAAGCACTGACTTCCAATGTAACCATTTATCTTGTACAGCAACCAGTGGATTGTACAGCATCATTGATTTTCCCTATATGCATATAGTAAAAACTTAAAAAATCTTCTTTAAAGAACCCAAAGAGCTAGAGCTTAGATATTTAGCATGAAACATCTTCTAATGGGTGTTTAGCAAGTTAGTTCAAATAAAAGCCCTAGGGTCAAAATTGGCCCTGCCCAAGGGGGTCATTGAAAGAACTTAAAAAATCTTCTTTTAAAGAACCAAAAGAGCTAGAGCTAAGATATTTAGCATGAAACATCTTCTGATGGATGTCTACCAAGATTGTTCAAATAAAAGCCCTGGGGTCAAAATTGGCCCCGTCCCAGGGGGTCATTGATTTTCCCTATATACATATAGTAAAAACTTAAAAAACTTCTTTTAAAGAACCCAAAGAGCTTTAGCTAGATATTTAGCATGAAACATTTCTAATTGGTGTCTACCAAGTTTGTTCAAATAAAAGCCTGGGGTCAAAATTGGCCCCGCCCCAGGTGGTCATTGATTTTCCCTATATGCATATAGTAAAAAACTTTAAAAAAAAATCTTCTTTTAAAAATCCCAACGAGCTAGACCTTAGATGTTTAGCTTGAAACATCTTCTAATGGTTGTCTACAAAGTTTGTTCAAATAAAAGCCCTGGGGTCAAAATTGGCCCCGCCCCAGGGGGTCATTGATTTTCCCTATATACATAAAGTAAAACCTTAAAAAAAATCTTCTTTTATAGAACCAAAAGAGCTAGAGCTAAGATATTTAGCATGAAACATCTTCTAATGGATGTCTACCAAGATTGTTCAAATAAAAGCCCTGAGGTCAAAGTTGGCCCCACCCCAGGGGGTCATTGATTTTCCATTTATACATATAGTAAAAACTTAAAAAAACTTCTTTTAAAGATCCCAAAGAGCTAGAGCTAAGATATTTAGCATGAAACATATTCTAATTGGTGTCTACCAAGTTTGTTCAAATAAAAGCCGTGGGGTCAAAATTGGCCCCGCCCCAGGGGGTCATTGATTTTCCCTATATGCATATAGTAAAAACTTAAAATCTTCTTTAAAAGAACCAAAAGAGCTAGAGCTAAGATATTTAGCATGAAACATCTTCTAATGGATGTCTACCAAGTTTGTTCAAATAAAAGCCCTGGGGTCAAAATTGGCCCTGCCCCGGAGGTCATTCATTTTCCCTATATGTGTAAAACTATAGCAAAAAAAAAAAATCTTCTTTGAAAAAACTCAAATAGCAAGAATTTAGATATTAATCATGAAGCATCTTCTAGTGAGTGTCTTCAAAGTTTGTTCAAATAGAAGCCCTGGAGTCAAAATTTGCCCCGCCCCGGGGGACATTGATTTTCCTTATACAAGTATAGCAAAAACTTAAAAATCTTCTTTTAAAAAACCCGAATAGCTAGAGTTTAGATATTAAGCATGAAACATTTTCTAGTAAGTGTCTACAAAGATTGTTCAAATAAAAGCCCTGGGGTCAAAACTGGCCCTGCCCAAGGTGTGTCATTATTTTTAAATATATGTGTAAAGAAAAAACTTAAAAAAATCTTCTTTTAAAAATCCCAACGAGCTAGACCTTAGATGTTTAGCTTGAAACATCTTCTAATGGTTGTCTACAAAGTTTGTTCAAATAAAAGCCCCAGGCTTTAAACTGGCCTTGCTCCGGGGGCCTATGTACAGGTGAGCGACTTCAGGGCCATCATGGCCCTCTTGTTTCATTAGCAAAAGCAACACATGTGCACTATTCCAGATACAAGTATGGACTTTGTGATATCAGTTTAAGATTTAGATTTTATATCTGCTTTTGTTTCTAGTTTACAATATTACTTTTTCCTTGTCATGGAGAGTATTTATATTCAAGTGAGCGATATATGGGCCATCATGGCCCTCTTGTTTTCTAACAAACTATTAGTCCTGACCTGTATCAAATGGTCCAAAAGTTTGGAAAAAATATTTCCAATCTCTTCATGCCAAAAAGCCTCAGTGGAGTCCTTTTAAGTATTTTAGCTCAGCTTTTGGAGAATTATGGGAAATTTTATTCACCCTTGCATTATTGTTGGCGCAATGCTTAAAGACCATTTTGTTTGTAGCTTTACATCTAATTAACAACTGTCGGTATTGTTTTGAAACTTTACACATGTACTAAGGATAAAAATTGAAGATCACTGGCAAAGATCCATACCTCTAGCATTTATTGTGACTAGATTATGCCCCTTCATGAAATCTCTGTTGTTTCAGCTGAACGTTTGGTTTATTTATAGAATTTAATATAGTTTAATTGTGTTAAGCTCTTAAACACACTTTCGAATCCGTTCCTGGAACCAACATAAACAATGAGTGTTAAGTTTCTTGCTCAAGAAAACAACAACTTGCCCGTGACAGCGGCTAGCGATAATAAGATGACTAGTCCGATGCGTTTACCACTTGGCCACGCCGCCTTTTTTGTGACAGAAAGTTGTAACAAGGTTTTTAGTAATTCTGTACATGAAGTGATACACAACTGGGGCAATTTTGAGAAATTATAACTCACAAATGAATCAATAAAACAGAGTAATATATTATGATAACGATAATTTATACCATGTATAATTGTATATTCTAGGCATGGCAATATCTGGGTACAACACAAGCTGAAAATGAACAAGAACCAGCGGCCATTTCTGCACTAAATAAGTATGTTTATTGTATGTTAAATTCTATATCAACTTTTAATGGAAAGGTAATTTGTCCATTTAGCAAAGATGTTTTTGTTATAGGTATATGTCTGCAGTTTACCAGACTATCAGTTATTAATAGAGGAATAATGTACCGTTTTTGCATGCATTAACACCTGCAGAAGCACAAGGATGTATTAAAAGTCTGCGTCCATTACTAAAAAGTAATGCTAACATTTAGCACATCTTTACACTGTGTTTTTATAATGCAAATAACATCACGTCAAATATATGTACAACCTTGCAATACCGGTTTTATGTAGTTCCAAAATAGAGGATATATGATAAATCATTATAATCAATCAGGACAGAGATATCATCACACATGTCAATTCTATGTCATATAGTTCATTCAAATTTATATCTGTCAATTACAATTGGGGTGAGTGACATGGTTATTACTAAGGTGTGTCAGGTGTTTATGACACACAAATACAATAAACATACAACAATAAACTCAATAAGGGGAGTTGTGGCCTAGTGGTTAAGGTGTCAGCCTCTCAACCCAGGGATCATGGGTTCAAGCTCTAATCAGGTCACCACCATGTTTCTTCATAAACATCAGTACTGGTTGGTTCCAGGAAATGGACTTGAAAGTGATTTATATAAGTTGCAAGAACTTGTTTCACAAGCGAGCTTGAATAAATATGTTTAAACAAAGTAAACTCAATTATGACTGTTGTCTTTCAGTTCTAAGACAAATGAGAAAACATTGAGTAAAGATTATTATTTTATTTTTAGCTCGACTTTTCTATGAAAAGGGGAGCTATCCTACTCGCCCCGGCGTCGGCGTCGGCGTTAGCGTCGGCGTCGGCGTTGGCGTCACACCTTGGTTAAGTTTTTCGTACCACCCCACTTTATTTCAGAAGTATTACAAGTATGGCTTTGAAACTTACCATACTTGTTCACCATCATAACCTCCATCTACAGACAGGAGTACATAACTCTGTCAAGGTTTTTGACAGAATTATGGCCCTTTTTTGACTTAGAAAGTGTATTGAGCTTGGTTAAGTTTTTTGTACCACCTCACTTTATTTCAAAACCATTGGAGGTATTGCTTTGAAACTTACCATACTTGTTTACCATCACGACCTTCATCAACAGACAAGAGGACATAACTCTGTCAAGGTTTTTGACAGAATTATGCCCCTTTTTGACTTAGAAAATACATTGAATATGGGTAAAATCCACTTATTGCCTTAACCCTTTGAGATATTGCTTTGAAACTTTTAATGCTATTTCACATCATTACCCCCATCTGTACGCAAGAGAAGGTAACTCTGTCAGGGATTTGTTTTAAAAATTAAGGCCTTTTATCGACTTAGAATCTTGGTTAACTTTTTTGTACCAGTCAACTTTTTGACTGAACTGGTTGAGATATTAAATTGAAAGTTGGAATACTTGTTTACCATCATGGTCCCAAAACATGGGCAGGAGAAGGTAATTCTGTTAAGGATTTTATTTGAATTATGGCCCTTTTTGACTTAGAAACTCAGTTAAAATTTTCATTCTTGTCCACTTGTTGACTTAACCATTTGAGATATTACTTTGGAAGTTGGAGTTCTTATGTGCCATCATGAGACCTATCTGTAAGCAAGAGAAGATAACTCTGTGAAAATGTTTCTTGATTTGTACTTAGAAATTCCTAGTTAAAGTCTTGTGTGCCCTTAACTGTCAAAGTTTTGTTTTATAGGCAAGCACTAAAAAAGTCGAGCGCGCTGTCCTTCTGACAGCTCTTGTTATAACTATTTCAGATGTTTAGAACTCGAACCAGGTAACCTCGTAGCGTTGATGTCACTGGCAGTTAGTTATACAAACGAATCACTGGCTTCACACGCTTGTCATACACTCAAACTCTGGCTGAAAAACAACCCAAAATATGCACACCTGGTACCAGAGCCAGTAGATGCTCAACCTAGAGTATCATCATATGTTTCCAGGTATAATACTGTTTTTATCAGACATTTTTATAATTTCCTTAATCCCCATAAATGCAGGAATAAGCTTTTCAGTCTGCCTCTCAAATAGGAGTGTGTTTTGTTGATGGAAGGCATGGGTAGGGGATTGAGGTTGGTGGTCGAGTGGGGTTCAAACCTACTAAGGCTGCTCATTAAAAGGTAGAAAATATATATTTCACGTTAAAGAGCCATTTTAATGATTAAAGGGGACAAAGTTAGTTAGCAGCCAGTTAGTAGAGTTGGTAGACCAGCAAGATTATTTATATTTTTTCATAGAAAATGTGTGACATCAGCTCTAATATAACAAGTAGTCTTGTTACCTTTGGATAAGTTTGAGTAAGATAGTGGCATGTTTTTGTTACAGCCATGAACATAAGCAGATACAGGATCTTTACATCAAAGCAGCACGTACTGTGTCACAGGGTGAAATAGACGCGGACGTACAGAGTGGTCTCGGAGTTTTGTTCAACTTGAGCGGGGAATACGATAAAGCGGTGGATTGTTTCTCAGCTGCGTTACAAGTCAGGCCAAAGGTATTTGTAACATTTTGATGTGTACAGGTTTAGTTAATGTTTTAGCCATGTACTTTTTATGGGTATTAAGCTATATCCTACGAAATATTTTAATAAAATTTATCAACCGTCAAATTTTATTGTTTCTATAATTTTATGGTCAATTTTCAAAAGAATTATAAAATAGAACTTCCATTATTATTTCATACAAGCATTTTGGAAGTTAACTTTAAGAAAAATTCAAACATGATTTCTTGTAACAGATATTTAGTTTAAACACTTTAAAGGGAAATGGTGACCTCAAATGTACCTTCACTACCATGTGTTGATAATAATGACTATGGGCTATAAATATTAGATGACACTGGCTTGACTTAACTGTGTAAACAAGAAATTTCAGAATTTTAAATAGCAATAAACTTTAATAGCTGTGGTAAGTGATGGTTGTAAAAGGGGAATGCTATAATTGTTCTGATCAAAGACACACGGTTAATTGTTAGAAAAGCAGAAAATTAGAAATAGTCTAAAGTTAATGTTATATTTTTTTCTATCAAAAACACCATGTAACTTGTTAACAGAGAAGAAACCTACTGGAATTGTTGGTATTGTTTTCTTATCAGTCTAGAGGGTAAATTAGTATCCCTTAA
Organism: Ruditapes philippinarum; assembly: GCF_026571515.1. NCBI lineage: Eukaryota > Metazoa > Mollusca > Bivalvia > Venerida > Veneridae > Ruditapes > Ruditapes philippinarum. The sequence goes on from NW_026852444.1 coordinate 79,192, forward strand.
CTTGTTTGGGTAATATATTTTACCTTAGGGACCAAAGCAGGCCATAGATAGTACCCTTGGCTCTTCAGTCAATACATATTTTGAAAATGTCCCTATATGATAAATGGTCTTATTGGTATGTAAAGTTTTGGTATGTTAATCATATGATAGCTGTGGTTAATTTTTTATTACATTTTTTGTACGTCTTCTCTAGGATGCGTTGCTATGGAACAAACTTGGTGCAACGTTGGCAAATGGTAGTCGTAGCGAGGAGGCTGTAGACGCGTACCATAATGCATTGCATCTATCTCCCGGCTTTATACGATCACGATATAACCTTGGTATAGCATGCATAAATCTAGGGGCTCACAGGTTAGTTATTGTCAGCTATACCACAGAAAACATACACAAGTTAAATAATTTAGACATGAAAATATGATCATGAAAGATTTTATATTAACTCATTTTGGTTTTTTTTCAAATATATGTACTTGTATATGTCCCAAAATTGAACAAAAATATTGAATTAATATTGTAGACGTAAACTAAAGATATAAAATTTAGTTTTAACTCAAAGTTATTTTATCAATGGCTGACATTTATATACATGTAGTTTATATCTAGTTTATTTCAAATAGATGTCCATGCATCCAAAACTTTAACAAGAAAATAAAATATACATGTACATTGTATATATAAAATGAAAATATAAGATTTAGTTATAACTCAAAGTTACTTTATCAGTGACTGACATTTATGTATTATATTTTAATTTAACTATAATATCAAATATATATTATTAAAATGAACTACAGATATAAATTTTAGTTCCATTATTCATTAGGGAGGCGGTGGAGCATTTTCTAGCTGCGTTAAGTATGCAGAAACAGAGTCACGGAATGAAGGACCCGCAGTCTGTGATGTCACAGAATATCTGGAGCACATTACGTATGGCCATCTCTCTCATGGGGCGGCCGGAACTCTACCAATACTGTGATAATAAAGACGTTGACGGACTTAATAACGAGTTCGGATTGAATTCAAACTCTTGATGGAGTTCAAATGATGGAAAGTGTATTGATGTTTCAATGGATAAAATTTTAAATGGCTCAAATTTATCACAGGCATGGCAGTTTGGTTGTGATGTACACAGTGGTTTCAACTCGCGTCACAGGGGAACGGACTTCCATACAATCATCAGGGGAAGAGATTTCTGTACAGATAAAAGTAGTTCTAGTTTACAAAATGATGAAAATGCTCAGATTAGTAGCGATTTAGATGCTGATTTAACTGAGATACGAGGAAATGTTGAGAATGGAATAAAGTGCTATGATAATAGGAAAAGTAAAGAGAAATATGCAACAGTATTTAAACCACAAGAGATTATTGTTAATGAGACTAGTTTAAATGTTCCGACAAAGCTAGATGGTAACAAGTCGGGAGTTAATTCTCAATCGAGAAGTGATTATGCAAAACCATGTGATATTGTTATGGTAAAGGGAGGTAAATCTGTAGAGAATGTTAACAAATGTGTGACTACTGATAATTATTGTTCTGAAGAGAATATAGATTGCCTGCCAGGTGTTCTTAAATTGATATTTGATTAACAATTAATGAACATATCTTATGATTATGAATTAATTGTTTTGTTTGTTAATGTATTTTGAAATAATTCATTGATTTAGGAAGGTGTAAATGTGTATTTTGATTGATGTTAATTGGCTATTTTTTGCCTATCTCTGTCACAACTACTGTTTTAGTTAACTGTTATAATGTATATATGTTTTGACTGGTAGCTTTACAAAAGTTTGTTACTTACCTACATTAGATGGAACTATGTCACCTAATTGAATGGCATCAGTGTCAGATTCTCTGAAGCTTTAATTAGATTTTAATACTTTTCACAATGAGCCCTTTACCTTGAGACCTGACTTATCTTAGATATTTAGTATGTAGGTACGTTAATGTTGACTTTACACTTTGGAAGAGTTGCAGGTCAATAAGTTAAAGGTCAAGGGCATTTATTCTAAATTTGGACTTTTCTAGTTTTCTCCAGTTTTGTTATGTAGTTAGAGTGTTTAAAGTAAATTTTATATTTAAATCATGTAGCTCATTTAATTATCAATTTTAGCATCACTTTTCAAATGAAAATTGTGGACGTATTTGATAAATTCTTGTAAATAAGCGCCAGAAAAATGGTATATTAAAAGCAGCATGCCTCCAGGTTCATAATAATTTTCATGAACATTTTAAAAATGTATTTAAAAGTAAAATATCATGAAGTGAACTAAGAAAATAATTTGCACATTAAAAAAGGCAAGGTCTAACAATTTACGTAAATTACCAAAATGAAGTTAAAGGTCATGCAGTAGAAATATTGTGATAATTATTGCAAAATCAGCGACTCATTGTTTATAAGTATAACATGTCAATTACTAATCACCTATAACATTTGAATTATATCTTGAATCTTTTTACTTTTCTTTTAATTTTAGTACATTTTTATCAAGTTTGATTTACTTGACACATCTGGAGGCATGTGGCTTAAGTATACATACATACAGTGTTTACATTACCACACTTGTTAACTTAGTAATTAGTTTGGTTTTTTTTTGACAATTATTAAAATTTTTGGTTTATGTGGTTAAATTGAACTGTCATTATGTCTAGATTTTATTTGTCAGTTAAAATTGAAATAGTTGTGTACTCAAAAAATTTTTGTTTGTTTTAATTATCCCTGTGATTTTGTTTGTTGATGATCAATCCTAAAGTGAGAAGTAAGTCCCCTTGGAAAAATGGAAATATTTTTTTTTTGTAATCAGATAATTTTTGCAGGTTTTTATATGCTTGCCAAATTAAAGAGCATGTTACTATAAACTTTTTAATGGAAACAAACTTAATCCATATACATTATTGAAAAAGGAGTAACATTCTGGAAAAGTGAAAGTCTTTGGAAGCGTGGAAAACAACACAAAATCATAAAAATAAAAAAAAATTTTTTCAATGTACACCATTCAAACTCACAGGACACCTTGTTTATAACTTAGCGCATACCAATTAAATTGTCATGCTTTTAATCTTGAAAAGTCTGTTTTTAATTCAAAGGGAGATCATTATTGCATACTAAAATTCTTTAAACCTAACAATATAGTGGTTGTTGTAAGTGCACATTTATCCTGGCTTGCCATTCCTCTATACTTATATAAAGTCTAAGGACATTCATGTAGGTCTGTTGTCATGACAACCAGCATAATAAATAGAGTCAAGAAGGTTCATCTGCTGAAAAAACTCTTTTTTTGTGTGTATGTGTGTGTGTATGAATTTTGAATTCAGAAAGAATTGGTTTTTATTTCTACTGTCAGATTTGCATTTGCAATTTTATGGCATTGGTTTTGTTCACCTGGTTATAATAATGTTGATTTTGTCATAGCTTCTGTCTACACATTATTTTGGTTTTGTACATGCATTTAGTAGTTCTGTGTCATAAAGGGTGAAAAAAAAAACTTTTTTGACATTTAGGACTTTAGGATTTTGTCGTGCGACATGGCTGTAACTCATATGACATAAAGAGTTACATAATGTTTGCACCATGCCGACGAATTTTGTTATTCAAGCTCATTTGCTGTTAAAGATTTGTCATTTTTTCTGTTAAAATAATACAATACAATCTCTACATATAGGGGATCATTTTGGATTTTTAATTTTTTTGGACAAGGCATGATTGTGTATCTCTGTAAATACTCTCTCTCTCTCTCTCAGATTAATTTAGTTTAGTACTGTCTTTTTAACAATATAATTTGTGAAATAAATCATGATTATGCAAATTTGAAACAAGATGTGTACCCATTTTCCTTCAGTTTTTACATTCCTGATTGTACATGCTTTGCTTATGAGTCGTCTCTTTTGATATTATAAAAATTGGAGAAGATTCTGCATTATCTTTTTGAAAAAAGCTCAACTGATGTTCAAAAGCTAAAAACTTAAAATTTGAAAAATCATACATAATCAACTGGAGAACTTAAAATGGAAATAATTGAAAAAGATGATAAAGAAATATACTCAAAAATTAAATAAAAAAAACAGTATTAAGGTGATTTAACCTTTAAAATTCTTTTCATGTTTTAGGTGTTTTATTTCCAGTGTCTTTGTTACAAAAAAAACTCAGTTGAGCTTCTTTTTACCAAAGATTATTCATTAAGATTATAGGATTTTGTTAAAGAATTAGTACTTAAGCACTTTTTGACGAAAGACGAATCAGAATGTGTTTTTATGCATTTATTATATTAGATATTTTATTATTTGTTGATGGGATTTTAGATTTCTTTATTGCATGATAATTTATTTGATAAATTGTTCATATTATATTTTGTATCAAAATACAAAAAACAGAAAATAAATGGATAAGAAAATATACACATGTGTTATGTGTTAATATATTAATTATATATTTTGCAGTATTTAACACCATATTTCTACTGTGTGACTTATAAAGTAAGGGTTAACTTTGCATAATTTTACCTTTGTGGATGTTAAGTGCTGTTTGCAATGTGTAAATTACTTCCGTTGTTCTCTTCACAATATTTTACTTTTAAATACATTTCCAAAATTTTCATGAAAGTTAACATTTATTTGGAGGCGTGCTGCTTTAACCCATTACTTCATGAGCATATTGTGAAAAATGGCTGTTTTCATTGAAACATCTTCCGTTACAAGTTCAAATTGATATAAAACTATAAAGACTGCTTCAATACTCATCAAACTGGCACAAATGTTGATTGGACCATTGCCTTGTAACAACATGCTCCGTCTAAAATTTCCTGTTACCATGTCAAGGAGGGGACCTCTAAAAATTGCCCAAAATCACTTTTTTGCGTTGATTTTTTCCATCAAAATTGATTTCCAAGTGCTGCAACTTCTCAATGGATCGAGATAGAGTCAAAGGCTTTTCAGCGTTGGTTACACGTTAACTTATGATCGATTATTTCTAGCTTATCACAAGTCCAAAATTTTCTTGGCACTTCCGACATTCCACACAGGAAATGAGGGAGATAGAGGGCGCTGAACAACATTTTGTACCACAAAGAGGTAACAGTTTTACTACAATAGCCTCTATGTATTATTATAGTTTTGGAGGGTTTCGACCAAATGGGTATCGTTTCTGACTGGAGATTGCTGGTTCCTCAAGGCTTTGGGATTGAGATCCATGCTTGGATTATATAGATTATTTCAGTTATAGAAGCTATCTTGCCAGCTTACTTAAGATCAGTGTTTGTTCATATTAATACAAATGTACTCCTAAGGTCTTCTTTGTTAATAAAGCTGGAGCGGGGACTTCAAATATAAAAAATATATAACTTTACAGCGTGTATAATGCATGGGTTCAACATAACTATTGTACAATTAATGCGCTATTGAAACATTCTTGGGTAACAGATATAGACAGTGCTTTAGCAATGTTAAATCTTGTTGGGGAAGATGAAATAGTTAATATGAAAGTGCTATGTATCATGTATATGCAAGGTTTTATTGCGATGAAAGTGTTTATCTTAAACATTATTTAATAATAGTAATTCCTTACCTCTGTTATTGGCATTGTATCTTAGATATAACTTTAATTTGTATATAATTATAAGAACAGCAATGTTTGAATGTTTGGTAGGACCAGCAGTTGCAGAGATGGCAGTAACAGATCCTGGAGGGTTGGCCAGTGATTTTCTAGAAACAGAGAATGAGAAACCAGATGATTGGTCACATGACTTTCTTGGTAACGCCCCTAGCAACCAGATATTAAGAGTTCCACCGATGAACATGTAGTGGGCGGAGGAATATTTAGATCAGACTGAACACAGACCTTGGTAAGTGAACTTTCTCTTCATATCAATATTTCTATTCAATCCATCATACAGTATATATTAACTTTTTGAATGCTTATAGCCAGGGCAGCCATCTTTTGTACAGTGACGTTTTACAAGGTTAAAAAATAATTTGACTCTCCTTATTTGTAACAAAGGGAGGTAAATATTACATGATAATTATCATGCAGTATGGTATTTAAGTTTTATTTCAATGATTTTACAAATGTACTACTCTGTTTGAAACAAAGGGAGATAATTGTTAAATCATATACTCCTTTGATTTGGCTCAGTAAGAAAAACTGTTGAAGGTATTATTAGACCAGTCTTACAAGTAACAATAAATAGTTTGAAAACACCCTGGTGTTGGACACGTCATTCTTCCCTCTTCTTATTATCCAATCTGTTTTAAATTTGTTTTGTGTTTTCCATCCACTAGGACTGAGGAATCCGAAAGAGAAATTTTAGATGACAGTAAATGGATTGATGATTTCCAGGCCGGTGACTTACAAAAGACAGCACAAGAGCTGCTAGACAGTGTTGATGATCCAAAACTTAACAGTTCAGAGGTAGTTTTATTATTGTATGGGATCTGTCAAACATTTTTAAAATCTCTGTTGAGATATTTGAAGTGACTAATTTGAATGTATTATGTGTTCATTGAATTGTGCCTTGTTTAGCCTCTGCTATGTTGGGAGAAATTTTATATAATTATCACATCCAAGTGTGTGTGATACAAGGAAAGGTTCACTGGAGATCATCGATCAAGCTATATCAAATCATTGTATTATTAGCTATCAGTCTCAAAGAAAAAATGAGGCTATTGAAATAACTGCCCTGTAATGACTGTGTAGTCGTTGTCATTGTGGTTGAAACATGAAACTTGGAATACTTGCTTATCATGATAACAAGGTGAAGTTGTTAGACAAAGGGCATAATTCTGAAAGCTATATTTATGGAGTTATGCCCCTTGTTTACTCAGAATTTATTCAAAATTGGTTATTTATAGTAATTTTCATCAACAGACGAGCGTAAACACCACAGTCATATGGGCCTCTTGTTGTTAAACAATTGTAACATAAATCCTATCAGTATGTCAAAGAAATTTGCCATTTAGAATATATTCCTAAAATCATATCACCTATCATATTCAAACTATATATTCAGTACCTATATACAGTATAATCAGAAATGCTTTTTATGTTCTCACAACTTTTCAAACACACCTAAATAAACACTTCTATTTTTCTTCAATATTCAACCGTATCTTTATTTTTCATTGATTGATTTTTAGTGTAATTATTCTTGAATATATAGACTCCCTTGACTGCTGTAATAATTTGATTAACTTCTTGTCTCACCAACCACCAGAAACTTTGCATATGTCTTGATCATAATTTGAGGTCACTGTACAAGGCCCATAACTTTATTTCATTATGGACCTTTGTGGACTTAAAATTGGTTAATGTTTTTTATCATCTGTGCTTGAAATAACAAACAGAGGAGCATCCGAGGTTTTACTCCACCAGTAAAGCTGGAAAGTCGCCATATGACCTAATCTATGTTGGTGCAGTGTATAATCCAACAACAAACCTAATAAAAATGTTTTGTATGCAATAACTTTGGTTAAAGTTTTGTATGGACAAGTTTAAGTTAAAGTTTTGCATAAAAGATGAGTGTTCAAAACTACTGACAGTATCCAAATGTCTTTTTGTGTATGCCTACATTATCCAGGCTCTTGCTTTACTATCAAGCACAGACAATAGTCAAGTGCTACTTGCAGTTCTTGTTTATGTAATCCTTACCCTTTTTGTAAAAACTCATATTAATATAATGGTCACATAGAAACAGATTTATTGTTGATTTTATACATGGTTATGGGAAGCAGTCATATTTTATTGTAATTTTTTCTTATGTTAAATATAAGTTTTTGACAGGAAACAGTCTTAGTGAAATTTGGAAACCTGTGTTGCTTATTTTCTTGAATTGAATTTTAGAATATTTAAAACTTTCTGGTAAAAAAATGAAAAGAAATGTTTATCTGCTACGTTCTATGTATATATTATTTGAGAAGGTAAGAAGCAAAACATAGACAATATTGCTTGCCTTCTGCCATTATATTATAGCAAGTCAAGTGTAAACCTTTAAATATTCTTATGTTAATATATCTAAAAAATGTTTTTTGGCTGGACTATTTGAAGAATAGGGAGAGCTATTGTACTCACCTCCCAGGCCTCAGCATTGCCGTCACACTTTGGCTAAGTTTTTGCTTGCAAGTTAGTATCTCCAGCTACAGAAGGGAATAGATTTTAACTTCACACACAAAAGCATAAAAGGGGGTCATTATCAAAGGCTCATGAATTTTGACAGAATAAAGGCCCTTTTTGAACTTTGAAAATTGTATATTATCCAGGCTCTTGATTAACTATTAAGCACTGCAGAGAATACATTTTTTTATCTTATACAGTTTATCTATGGTATACATAAAAACATTTCATTTCATTACACAGCATACATATTTATTTGAGGCATGATATATCATTAAAAGTTAAACCAGTAAAAAAAATTTTTATCTTTCACAGTTTATCAGATTTGTTAAAAAGATCAGTGAGGGGGATGTAACAATTAAAGATAATGAAGTTATAGAAAAATCAGTTGATGATAAATCTGAGGAATGGGCCAATGAATTTGCTATGAAAAATCAAGAAACCCTACCAAATAGTCAGGTACTGATAACAATTGTAAATTTTTACGTCATATGCACCAGTCAAGTATAACCTTGGCTTTACTACTCTTGGGGGGAAGAGCAGAGATTTTGACATATGAGCCGCGTCACGACAAAACCAACATAGTGCGTTTGCAACCAGCATGGATCCAGACCAGCCCGCGCATCCAAGAAGTCTGATCAGGATCCATTCTGTTCGCTATCAGTTTTTCTACTTGTTAAAATGTTTAAAAGCGAACAGTATGGATCCTGATCAGACTGCATGGATGCGCAGGCTGGTCTGGATCCATGCTGGTCGCAAACCCATTATGTTGGTTTTGTCGTGACACGGCGAATCCCCTTTGTTAAGGTTCTTTTGGGACATTTATATGGTAAATTTCCAGCAAAATGTCTTCATTCGGCAAGTTGGGACCTATCCACTGCCATTTTAGTGTGGAAACTGAACAATGTTATTTTCTTGGAAGGCAGTGTACAAAAATTAAAGTTAAAAATTTGTATTATTACCCAGGCTATCTCATGTAAGCCATGGGTAGGAAGTTGGGGGGGGGGGGGGGTTGGGTGTAGGGAGCCTGTGTGAAAATTGACTGGTGCATTAGTTAAAGCAGTTTGCTGTGCTTTCTGAGTGTACCTTGCTAGCTTGATCCCTACCATTCCTTTATACCTACTTTAATCTGATTGTAACAATATAAACATACATTTATACAATTATAGTAACAGTTTGCTGTGCTCCACATACTTTTTATGTTTGCTTTGAAATCATTAATTCTTCCTTTTGAAAGAATATGTCCAAATAGATTTAGTAATTGACTGTTATATATTATGGAAGAAAAAACACTCTCTGTATAAATAATGAAAGTTTCTCTTATCATTTCAAGTGCTATAAGTAAATATTTTCTTCAGTACATAAGTACACCTAAATCAGTTGTGACATTGGTTTTTGAAATGCAAATTTAGGCATGTTTGAATATTTTTTCCCATTGACAATAGTTTTTTCTCTGAATCTTGTATGTATATTGATGCCTAGCTTTTAGACACACTAACATTCTATTCTCTTTAATATTTCAATAACTACATGTACATGCAGTATGTTAGTTTGTTGGCTTAAGATACATGTCTTGTAACAGTTTCTTTTTGTGTGTCAGTAACAACAGTTTTAGCGAGCAACTTGTTTAATTTATTACATCTGTACTTCTGTCAAACTAAACACTTTTCTTATCACCTTCATTTATAGACCAATATACATGTATGTGGTATACATGTATATGCATGTCACACAGAGGTGTAGTCCAGGGCTTCCGTTTAGTTTAAAAATTGGAATTCAGAGACTGCAAAGTGTCTAACACTGGAAGTCACATTATAGGTGATGAAGGAAAAGGGTTATATTTTGGAAGTCAGAAGCCAAAATCAGGTGTGAATGACATCCAAACTTCCCCTAATGGACGCCCTGTCTAGTTTGTTTGTCTATAATTGTTCACGATCAATGGCTATATGGCTAAAACTTAGCAGAAATGGATTAAAATACATTCTTTAAAAGGGGCAAACATAAGTTTTTAAATGGTTTAAGAATGGCTTCAGAGCATGTTAGATGCTTATTATCTGACATAAGCAGTGCTAAATGTGAAATTATTTGTCATAAAACAAGCAAAATGTAAACAATATCATGTTGTATTGTGACTTCCATACAAAATAAATCACTTACATATAACTGTACTAATTGGCAACAGGTAAAATATTTTTCAGATAATTAGCCAATTGGTAAAGCTATTTATAGCTAAAATAATATTTGTTGATATAATTGTAAATACATTTGTTAATTAACACATGTAAGAATGAAGAATTATTTCAGGTTCGTGTTCTGTATTTATCCAATTGAGCTCTGTAAACATTTTAGATTTTCTGATGAATATTATTTAGATGACTTGATAGTAAATCTGCTTTGTTGAAGGAATAGGTTGTTTATTTGGGACTGCTACATCCTTTTACATAAATGCCAAGGCACACATATATATTGTACTTTGAGCTACAAAGGTAACATATACAAATATTAACTATTCAGTACAATCTGTACTTTTACAGAGATCATTGGTAGATAAATGGGAGGAGGAGTTTATGTCAGAGAAGAGTGCTAATGATGCTGAATTCTGGGAGAAACTTGAACAACATTGGCAAGATGTTGCACAGTAAGTTATGATAAATATATCAAGTTAATCCTTTACAAGTTTTAACATGCCTCATTTTTATTAGCTTGACTATTCTAAGAATAGGGAGAGCTGTTGTACTCACCAAGGTGTTGATGTCATGCAAGTTTGTATCTCAAAAAATACTGAGGGCAATGGGTTGAAACTTCACATACTTATATGATAGCATAAATAAGAGGTCATTATCTAAGCCTATAACTCTAACTTGGATTTGAAAGAATCATGGCTCTTTTTGAACTTAAAAAATATTCATTATCCCGGTTCTTGTTGAGCATGCAGTCCTATTAACAGGTGTTGTGTTATTCTGATATTGAAACCCAACAAACTGACATTGGATATATCTTGATTCAAAGGAGGGCAAGTTGATTACACAAAAGTGGGGTGATGTCACTTTCATATTTTCTGTAAAGTTTGTAGTAATATAAAGGACATAAGAATACCTTCACTCAGTTAGTACAGCTTTAAATTCAGAGAAATGTTACGTCTTTAAGAAATATTAGTGAACGTTTAGATCAAGCTTGTTGAAAAAATCTCCAGAATAAGATTTAACAACTTCAAAGCCTTGGTATGATGCAAATTTAATTTGAAATTATTATAACTTACATGTGCATTTTGATTTTAGGTCTGGGGAAGAGAATGCATGGTTGACAGATTTTGAAGACACACAGCCGTATAAGGTAATAATGCAATTGGTTTGCTTAGTATTTAACTTCTGGACTAAAGAGCATTGAAATTCATGTTAACAGTGAAAATTGCAGACTCTGTTGAATGACTGTTTATTAGGGAAATATGAATGAAAAGTGCAATATCTCTCTTGGCCACTGGCACCGACTTCAGCTTTGTTCAATCTTTAATACTTCTAAGCATTGAAATCATTGTACAGGAGGGAAAATTAGCCAAGTTTTTACCTTGACCTCCATGTTTATACCTCTATCCCCATACAACTGGGTCGATGCTGTTATGTTTTGGTCAAATTGGTGTCAAAAATGGCTGGGGATGTGTCTACATTGTGGTATTGAGGCTTTTAGCAAGAATGTTAACCATCTGACAGCCCCCGGGGGATGGTGTCATGGTTACAACTAAAAGGTTCATTTAGGCACTTTTTAGCTCACCTGTCACAAAGTGACAGGGTGAGCTTTTGTGATCGCTTTTCGTCTGGCGTCCGGCGTCCGTAAACTTTTACTTTAAATGACATCTCCTCATAAACCACAAGGCCAATTTTATCCAAACTTCACAGGAATGTTCCTTTGGTGGTCACCTTTAAAAATTGTTCAAAGAATTTAATTCCATGCAGAACTCTGGTTGCCATGGCAACCGAAAGAAAAAACTTTAAATATCTTCTTTTAAAAAACCATAAGAGCTAGAGCTTAGATATTTGGCATGAAACATCTTCTAGTGAGTGTCTACCAAGTTTGTTCAAATAAAAGCCCTGGGGTCAAAATTGTCCCCTTCCTGGGGGGTCATTGATTTTCCCTATATGCATATAGTAAAAACTTAAAAAATCTTCTTTTAAAAAACCCAAATAGCTAGAGTTAAGATATTAAGCATGAAACATCTTTTAGTGAGTGTCTACAAAGTTTGTTCAAATAAAAGACCTGGGGTCAAAATTGGCCCCGCCCCGGGGGTCATTGATTTTCTTTATATGTGTATAGCAAAAACTTAAAATCTTCTTTGAAAAAACCCAAATAGCTAGAGTTTAGATATTAAGCATGAAACATATTCTAGTAAGTGTCTACAAAGTTTGTTCAAATAAAAACCCTGGGGTCATAACTGGCCCGGCCCCAGGGGTGTCATTGTTTTTAACTATATGTGTATAGTAAAAACTTTAAAAAAATCTTCTTTTAAATAGCCCAATGAGCTAGAGCTTAGATGTTTAGCATGAAACATCTTCTTATGGGTGTCTACCAAGTTTGTGCAAATAAAAGCCCTTTGGTAAAATTGGCCCTGCAAGGTTTTGGGGGGTGGGGGTTGGGGGGGCTATATACAGGTGAGCGACCTCAGGGCCATCATGGCCCTCTTGTTTAAAAATATTACACCTCTCATGTTGTTGGTTTAATTGCGCTGGACATTAAAAATTTAAAATTCATTTATGTTTGTCAAAGTCTGTCTAGCAAACGAAGAATCTGCTACCAGCAAATAAAAATGTCTTATACAATACCAGTTTTCATTACTATTTTGGATGAATTCACTTAAATTTGTGGGCATGAAATTAAGTGGTTCTGTCAAAAATGAAGTGTTTGTAGGTTTTAAATTTGTAGATTGTCTTTGAAAAAAGTAAAATGCAAATAATGTAATATAAAAAATAAATCTTACAGCCCATGACATAAATTTTTTTTAGATCTTAAATTATTTCATACACACACAAAAAAATCTATATCAACCAAAACTTGTCTAAGAACTGTGAAAAATAAACATCAAATGCAACACAATTATTGACCCACAAAATGAATGTCTCAAAAAGTATGATGTACAAATTGAACCTATCCAAAAACTGTTTTATACCGATAATTAAAAGATTTTAGATTAATCATAAATACTCTAAATTCGTGGATTGACCCATCCATAAAAACCACAAAAATTAATGCCCCACATAATGAATTTCAAATATCCTCCAGTATAAGGCATTCAAAATGCAGTGTGAGTAAGTATATTTTCATGGTTATTCTCTACAGGAATACAAGTTTGAAGAAGACAACCCATTGATAAATCACCCAGATCCTTTCCAAGCTGGTCTTGAGAAGTTGAAACAAGGAGATATACCAAACGCTGTATTATTGTTTGAAGCTGCTGTGAAAAAAGATGAAAGTCATGCGGAGGTAATGTGAACTTGATTTTTTTGTTATGAGTTTAAAGATCAGTTATTTGGATTATATATTTGCCCTTGCATTGTGGTTATCGCAACGCCTCATCATTATTTTGCAAAAATAAAAGTCATTCTGAAATGTAAAATTGAAATACTTTTTAGGGAAATCCACTGACCTGGTAAAAAAACACCTCAAAACATATTTGAAATTCTTGCATAAATCAATTAAGACGCTTAAAAATAGAAAAATCTGCAAAAGATCGTAATTAATATAGAGTAGAATTTAATTTTTTTGCAAGATTTTTATCCTGGTTTGAGAAAAAAGCAGTGCAACACTTTTCATTATTTAGTCTTTTTGCATGACTAATGCAATGGTTAATTGGGAAAAAAGAAATTAGTGAATGATCTTAAATTTTTATCTTACCTGTCACAAAGTGACAAGGTGAGCTTTTGTGAGGGCTTTTCGTCCTGCGTCATGCTGTGCGTCTGTCTGTCATCTATTAACTTTTACTTTAAACGAATCTCCTCATAAACCTCTAAGCCAATTTCAAGAAAAAAACTTAAAAGTCTTCTTTTAAAAAACACAAAGAGCTAAAGCTTAGATAATAGGCATGAAACATCTTCTAGTGAGTGTCTACCAAGTTTGTTCAAATAAAAGCCCTTGGGCCAAAATTGGTCCCCACTCAGGGGGGTCATTAATTTTTCTTAAAAGTATATACATGTAGTAGAAACTGAAAAAAATCGTCGTTAAAAAACAAAAGGGCTAGGGCTAAGATATTAAGCATGAAACATCTTCTAGTGAGTGTCTACCAAGTTTGTTCAAATAAAAGCCCTTGGGCCAAAATTGGTCCCCACTCAGGGGGGTCATTAATTTTTCTTAAAAGTATATACATGTAGTAGAAACTGAAAAAAATCGTCGTTAAAAAACAAAAGGGCTAGGGCTAAGATATTAAGCATGAAACATCTTCTAGTGAGTGTCTACCAAGTTTGTTCAAATAAAAGCTCTGGACTCAAAATTGGCCCCGCCCCGGGGGTCATTAATTTTCCTTATATGTATATAGTAAAAACTTAAAAAATCTACATTTAAAAAACCCAAAAAGATAGCGCTTTGATATTTGGCATGAAACATCTATTAGTGGGTGTTAACCAAGCTTGTTCAAATAAAGTCCTCGGGTCAAAATTATTCTTGTTCATGGAGATGTTTTATATTCAGGTGAGTGATTTCAGGGCCATCATGGCCCTGTTGTAAAAATAACATTTCTCTCACGGTAAAAGTGCATATTAGAAACCCGAGAACTGAAATTACACCCAAGGTGGAGCTCTATTACCTGTACAGTGTATTGTGTTTTAGCTCACCTGTCACAAAGTGACATGGTGAGCTTTTGTGATCGCTTTTCTTCCTGTGTCCGGCCGGCGTCCCTCTGTGCATAAAATTTAACTTTAAACCACATCTCCTCATAATCCAATAAGCCAATTTCATCTAGAAACTTAAATAATCTTCTTTTAAAAACCCATTGATCTTACATGTTAAGCATGAAACATCTTCTAATGTGTGTCTAACAAAAACCCAAATTAACAAGTATTCTGACTCAGGTGACCTATTTAGGGCCATCATGTCCCTCTTGTTATAATACTTTGTAGAAATGTTCACCACCATTAAATGTATTGTTTCATACATAATCCAGTTCAAAGGTCAAGATTACACTTAGAGCTAATTGCTATGCATATCTTTAAGGCCAACATGTCCATCAAAAGCTTTTGACAGCGTATTTTGCAACAATATTGACCTAGTTCTTCTTTAAATCTACTGCATTACTAACACAGAAGAAAATAAATCATTGAGCATGGTCACGTGTCACAGTCCAAAAGTTCAGAAAAATCCCTGCATCCTGTACGCCCAGGGTCATATATAAATATTTGTTAACCCTTTCCCTCATGAGCATATTGTGAAAAATGGCCGTTTTCATTGAAAAGCCTCCTGTTACAAGTTCAAACTGGTATGAACTATGAAAAATGCTTCAATACTAATCAAACTTGGCATAAATGTTGACTGGACCATAATCAAACTTGGCACAAATGTTGACTGGACCATTGCCTTTGTAACGACATGCTCAGTCTTAAATTTCCTGTTACCATGGCAACAAGGGGACGTCTCAAAATTGCCAAAAATCACTATTTTGCCTTGATTTTTTCCATCAAAATTTATTTCAAAGTGCTGCAACTTCTCAAGGGATTGAGATAGAGTCAAAGGCTTTTTCAGCGTTGGTCACACGTTACTTATGATCGTCCTGGTATCATTTGTAGCCTCTCACAAGTCCAAAATTTTCTTGGCTATGAGGGGGACTACCGCCCCCTTCAAACCCTCCAAACAGAAGGGGGCACATTCCCCTTCTGGCAACCCTCTGATGTATCTTTTGGATAAAGTGCTCACTTTTTTTAGCAACATTTCTCAAATGAAAATATGTGTTTGGGGCGCAAATAGGACTTTTTAGCTCACCTGTCACAAAGTGACAGGGTGAGCTTTTGTGATCGCTTTTCGTCCGGCATCCGTCCCTCGTCCATAAACTTTTACTTTAAATAACATCTCCTCATAAACCACTAAGCCAATTCCATCCAAACTTCACAGGAATGTTTCTTTGGTGGTCACCTTTGAAAATTGTTCAAAGAATATGATTCCAGGCAGAACACTGGTTGCCATGGCAACCAAAAGAAAAAACTTAAAATATCTTCTACTAAAAAACCCAAAGAGCTAGAGCTAAGATTTTTGGCGTGAAACATCTTCTAGTGAGTGTCTACCAAGTTTGTTCAAATAAATGCCCTTGGGTCAAAATTGACCCCGCCTTAGGGGGTCATTTATTTTCCCTATATGCATATAGTAAAAACTTAAAAAATCTTCTTTTAAAGAACCCAAAGAGCTAGAGCTAAGATATTTAGCATGAAACGTCTTCTAATGGGTGTCTACCAAGTTTGTAGAAATAAAAGCCCTGGGGTCAAAATTGGCCCCACCTCAGGGGGTCATTGATTTTCCCTATATGCATATAGTAAAAACTTAAAAAATCTTCTTTTAAAGAACCCAAAGAGCTAGAGCTAAGATATTTAGCATGAAACATCTTCTAATGGATGTCTACCAAGTTTGTTCATATAAAAGCCCTGGGATCAAAATTGGCCATGCCCCAGGGGGTCATTGATTTTCCCTATATACATATAGTAAAAACTTAAAAAAATCTTCTTTTAAAGAACCAAAAGAGCTAGAGCTAAGATATTTAGCATGAAACATCTTCTAATGGATGTCTACCAAGATTGTTCGAATAAAAGCCCTGGGGTCAAAGTTGGCCCCACCCCAGGGGGTCATTGATTTTCCATTTATACATATAGTAAAAACTTTAAAAATCTTCTTTTAAAGAACCCAAAGAGCTAGAGCTAAGATATTTAGCTTGAAACATCTTCTAATGGGTGTCTACCAAGTTTGTTCAAATAAAAGCCCTGGGGTCAAAATTTGCCCGTCCGTGGGGGTCATTGATTTTCCAAATTTCCTTATATGTGTATAGGAAAAACTTAAAAAAACATCTTTGGAAAAAACCAAATAGCTAGAGTTTAGATATTAAGCATGAAACATCTTCTAGTGATTGTCTACAAAGTTTGTTCAAATAAAAGCCCTTGGGTCAAAATTGGCCCCACCCCGGAGGTCATTCATTTTCCCTATATGTGTAAAACTATAGCAGAAATTAAAAAATCTTCTTTGAAAAAACTCAAATAGCAAGAGTTTAGATATAAAGCACGAAGCATCTTATAGTGAGTGTCTTCAAAGTTTGTTCAAATAAAAGCCCTGAAGTCAAAATTGGCCCCGCCCCTGGGGACATTGATTTTCCTTATACGAGTATAGCAAAAACTTAAAAATCTTCTTTTAAAAAAACCCCGAATAGCTAGAGTTTAGATATTAAGCATGAAACATCTTCTAGTGATTGTCTACAAAGTTTGTTCAAATAAAAGCCCTTGGGTCAAAATTGGCCCCACCCCGGAGGTCATTCATTTTCCCTATATGTGTAAAACTATAGCAAAAATTAAAAAATCTTCTTTGAAAAAACTCAAATAGCAAGAGTTCAAAACTGGCCCTGCCCCAGGTGTGTCATTGTTTTTAACTATATGTGTAAAGAAAAAACTTTAAAAAATCTTCTTTTAAAAATCCCAACGAGCTAGACCTTAGATGTTTAGCATGAAACATCTCCTAATGGTTGTCTACAAAGTTTTTTCAAATAAAAGCCCCGGGCTTTAAACTGGCCCTGCTCCAGGGGCCTATGTACAGGTGAGCGACTTCAGGGCCATCATGGCCCTCTTGTTTTCACTGTGTGACGTCTAAAAGAGGGGGGGAGGGGGATTGAAAGTGCGTTGTTTCGCGTAAATATGCGGTAAAGGGTTTATGTGTAAGCTGTAATCTTATTTCAAGCTAAAGTTTTAATTGTTATATTGGTTATTAGATCTTTATATGATTAATCAAGTATAACTTTTAGAATCACAAACTATTACAAATAACAAAACCAAAGTAATTTATTTGTTTCCCTCTATGTTTGATACGATCTTGATTCCATGCGTTCCTGATCACTGGTCGCAATATTGTCCTGTACCATCACATAGCACTTGGAAAAATAAATGAAAGAACTCCATACTATAATAAAAGAAGGTATATCCAATTGGGGGAAAAGCGAACTGTTAGTTTTCAGAGCAAAAATGTTAAACTATTAACATTTTGAAGTGTCACTCCGGTTTCTTTCAACTAGGTACTTTGAAATATTTGTAAGACAGTAGTTTTTCTGTTATCTTCTGGAGGCGTGCTGCTTTAAAGCCATCATTTTTTCACAATTATCTTAGATATTTGTTTTGATACCCCCGCACAACAAAGTTGTAAGGGGGGTATACTGGAATCAGCTTGTCCGTCCGTCCGTCCGGCTGTCCGTCGGTTTTTTCTTGTCCGCCCAATAACTTAAGATTCCTTTGACCCTTAGTCTTCATATTTGGCATGGAGGTTAGTCATGATTAGTAGATGACCTCTATTGATTTTGAAGTCACCAGGTCAAAGGTCAAGGTCACAGGGGCCTTGACTTCAAAAAGATTGTCCGCCAAAAAACTTAAGATTCCTTTGACCTACAGTCGTCATATTTGGCATGGAGGTTAGTCATGATTAGTAGATGACCCCTATTGATTTTGAGGTCACCAGGTCAAATGTCAAGGTCACAGGGGCCTTGACTTCAAAAAGCTTGCCCGCCCAATAACTTAAGATTCCTTTGACCCACAGTCTTCATATTTGGCATGGAGGTTAGTCATAATTAGTAGATGACTCCTTTTGACTTTGAGGTCACCAGGTCAAAGGTCAAGGTCAGAGGGGCATTGACTTCAAAAAGCTTGTCCGCCCTATAACTTAAGATTCCTTTGAGCCACAGTCTTAATATTTGGCATGGAGGTTAGTCATGATTAGTAGATGACCCCTATTAATTTTGAGGTCACCAGGTCAAAGGTCAAGGTCACAGGGGCCTTGACTTCTAAAAGCTTGTCCGCCCAATAACTTAAGATTCCATTGACCCACAGTCTTCATATTTGGAATGGAGGTTAGTCATGATTAGTAGATGACCCCTATTGATTTTGAGGTCACCAGGTCAAAGGTCAAGGTCACAGGGACTTTGACTTCAAAAAGTTTGTCTGCCCAATAACTTTAGATTCCTTTGACCCACAGTCTTCATATTTGGCATTGATGTTAATCATGATTAGTAGATGACCCCTTTTGATTTTGAGGTCACTGGATCAAAGGTCAAGGTCATAGGGACTTTGACTTCAAAAGTTTGTCCACCCATTAACTTAAGATTCCTTTGACCCACAGTCTTCATATTTGGCATGGATGTTGATCATGACTATAAGGTGACCCCTATTGATTTTGAGGTCATTGGGTCAAAGGTCAAGGTCACAGGGACCTTGACAAAAAAAGCTTTTCTTCTCAATTGCTAAAGAATGTCCTGTCCGCAATGTATTGATTTTGACATTTGAAGCATGTAGAATACATAACTTAGCAATGCACTAGCTTAGTAACCTCAGATTTAGCAGGGAGGTTGTCCTTGAACTCTAAATGGCCACTGTTGATTCTGACAAAGTGGTATGCGGGGGTATTCACGCCATGATAGTGGCAGTTCTAGTTAGCTCACCTGTCACAAAGTGACATGGTGTGATTTTGTGATCGCTTTTCGTCCGGCGACTGTCCATTCGTAAACTTTTACTTTAAACAACATCTCATCATAAACCACTGAGCCAATTTCATCCAAACTTCACAGGAATGTTCCTTTGGTAATCAACTTTAAAAATTGTTCAAAGAATTTAATTCCAAGCAGAACTCTGGTTGCCATGGCAACCGAAAGAAACTTAAAATCACTTCTATTAAAAAACCGTAAGAGCTAGACCTTAAATATTTGGGTTGAAACATCATATTGTCAGTGTGTAATGAATGCCCTGGGGTTAAAATTGCCCCCGCCCGGGGGGTCATTGATTTTCCTTATTTGTATATAGTAAAAACTTAAAAAATCATCTTTCAAAAAACCCAAATAGCTAGAGCTTTGCTATTAAGCATGAAACATCTTCTAGTGGATGTCTATGAATTTTGTTCAAATAAAAGCATTTGGGTCAAAATTGGCCCTGCCCCAGGGGTCATTGTTTTTCCCTTTATGTATAAAGTAAAAAATTAAAAAATCTGCTTTTCAAAAACCCAAAGAGCTAGAGCTTAGCTTTTAAGCATGAAACATCTTCTAGTGGGTGTCTACCAAGTTTGTTCAAATAAAAGCCCTGGGGTCAAAATTGGCCCTGCCCCAGGGGGTCATTGTTTTTCCCTTTATGTTTATAGTTAAAACTTAAAAAAACTTCTTTTAAAAACCTTTAGAGATAGAGCTAAGATATTTAGCATGAAACATCTTCTAATAGGTGTCTACCATTTTTGTTCAAATAAGGGCTCTGGGGTTAAATTGGCCCCGTCCCGGGGATAATTGATTTTCCTTATATGTATATAGTAAAAACTTACAAAATCTTCTTTTAAAAAACCCAAAGAGCTACAATTTAGATATTAAGCATGAATTATCTTCTAGTGAGTGTCTACCAAGTTTGTTCAAATAAAAGCACTTGGGACAAAATTGGCCCGCCCAGAGGGGGGGGGGGGGGGTCATTGTTTTTCCCTATCTGTGTATAGTAAAAACTTGAAAAATCTTCTTAGAGCTAGAACTTAGATATTTATCATGAAACAACTTCAATTGGGTGTCTACCAAGTTTGTTAAAAAAAAGCCCGTAGGAAAAAAAGGGCCCTCCAAGGGGCCTATATAAAATAGCGATTTCAGGGCCACAATTTTGGCCCCCCTTGTTTGTATTTAACCCAACTTTTTTGCATTCTGGGGTTTTAGGTTTAAAGAAAAGAGGATTTTAAGAAAAAAAAATTTTTTTTCATTTATGCACAGGGAAATATAAAAAAACCATTTAAAAGAAACTGAAAAATTACAAATTTATTACACTAGGGTTTTAACCCCAATTTAAAATACATCATTGTGAATTCAAACAAAACACAAAGGGTAAATTTAGCATTAACTATAGGGCTCAATGAAAAAAATTTACTCCTTTTTTTCGTAAAACCCTATTTATTTTTACTGATAAAAAAAAATTTTTCCCTTTTTTTTTTATTTCCCAAATTATTTGAACTTGTTTAAATTTTCAATATCATGCTTGCCAAATTACTCGCATGATCTTATTTTTTCATATTGTTCAAACAGTTTCAGTTTTTTCTTGTAATATTAACAAATAACAATTAAAGGCAGATGCACTCCAAGAAAAATGGGAATTTTCAAAAGAAATTATCAACCTTATTAATAAATAAAAACATTTACACACTTTGCAAACATTTTGAGGAAAGGCATATATTTTAAAACATGTATAAATTTTCTTTTGTGAATCATTTGTTTCACTGATTAAATGTCCCAAACACTTCAATGTTGTCAATCTGCATTTCTACTAATCACATTCTTGGTCATTTGTTGATTACAACAGACTGATATAATTCCCAATTTTTTTCACTATCAGCTTTTTATAACCTCTCCTATCAGTTCACCATCACATTAAACTGTTAAAACATTATTGGAGCCATGTCCAGTCATACCATCACAACTACCTCTTAGTAGATAAAAAAACAGTTAGCCCCCTTTTAATTGATTTATCATCAAATGATGTAAAACCCTTGACCATTGTTGTCCTAGATATTTCATCCATTTATTGTAGTCAAGCAACATAAATGCGCTAGTTAAGGCATCCTTACTGACAGCCTAGACGGCAATATGTAAGAGAAAATTTTTCCTGGTTTGATCCTTAAACCGAAACTGATTAAGTTTCCTACCTGACAATGTATACAAATATACTATGTGAACCTACTGAAATTTATATAAATTATTGGGTTTGCATTTTATTGCAAGAACCGAAAACCATAACAAAATCAGTGTTAAATTCCCTTTTTTTTTTTCATATTTCTTTTCTAGAGAAAGAAATGAACTTTTTTTTTTGATGGAACAGTTTTACTGCTAATTGTGTGTTATTGATCATACACATTTTATATGGGGTTTCCCGGTAAATTTAAAAGTAGTCCCTTTTTAGTATAGTTTAACTGTTTTAACGGTTTTAAACTTGTTTTTTTGATCAGCTAAATTTTTTACCCCTCTTCCATTTAAACAGGGACTCCCCGAAAATAACAAAGGGTTTTTCAGACTTTTAAAATTTTTTTCATTTTTTTTTTTATATTTTAAATTGGGGTTTTTTTTTCCCCTTTTAAATTTTTTGAAAAATTAAAAATTTTTAGCAAAAATTTGTAGGTTTCCCCTTATAGTGTCCTTAAAGGTCTTTTTTTTTTCTAAAATTTTTAAAGAAAATTGGGTTTTGTTTAGGGGTTTAAAATTTCTGTCCCTTTTACTGTACTATTTTTTTGGGATGCTCATATATTTTTTGGGAACAAATTTTCTGCATCTCCTCCCCTCTTCAATTTTAAAAAAACACTTCAGAATGATTTGTTGTTTTTAAATTGCTAATTTATCATTAGCTGATCTAAAAACTTTTAATTTGCTTGTAGTGTTTTAAACTGTCAACGATTTTGTCTCAAGACATTTTACTTTACTTTCTATCTCATCAATAGAACTTTTCTTCCAGCTTGTCAAGTTGGTCATTGATTTCTTGACGGAAATTTTCTGATATCAGCCAGTATTTCTGCTTTCCTCTTTAACAGTATTTGTTTATCCTGTTTAAATCTATCAGCTTGTTTTTCAAGGGTCTTGGCTATTTCCTTAAGTTTTGTTTGAAGTTCTCTCGATTCAGCTTGGTAAGTATTGTTTTGGATAAATTTCTGGTATGTAGAATGTGTCATTACATAATTGAAAAATAAGTTTGAAACAGTTTATGAGGCTATGAGATGAGGTAGGAGATGATATTTTATTTAGTGTTATATATTTAAGATTATTCTAAAAATATTATGTAAGTACCTTTTAATTTCTAAACATTCCCCCCTGTACTTTCTTAAAAAATATCTTTTTTTTTAAATACTTATAGTTTTAAACCCTTTTACAAAGCCAACATGTAGAAACCCAAAATTATCATGGTTCTGACATTTCAAAATCAATGTGTTTTTTGGGGCTGGGGTCTGTCCCCATCTCCCTGCTGGGCCCTTTCAAAGCCCTTTTCTGGTTTCCCGACTTAACTTTAGAATTTTTTCCAATACCTTTGAAACCCGCTAACCCCAGGCACTTTACGTGAACTTTTGCCCCAACTAAAACAAAATAATTTTGACAATCTACACATTTTTTTTCAAAACCCTTTAGTGTTTCCCGCCTTCATTTCTACAATTTAAATTAAAAATAAATTTTTACCGAAAAATTTCCCTTTTCAAATTTTTTAAATGTAGCCTTTTGTCTTTTTTCCCCACTACGTTTGTTAGTTTCTATTTAAAAATTGTAAAATCGATAAATTTCCCCTATTTCTTTTACAATTATTTTTTTTTTAAACATTGATGTCTCTTTTAATTAAGATAACTGAATGCCTTAAGTATCTCTTCCACATTTTTACTTTCCCGGAAAAAAAAATCAATTTCTTAACCCTATATTTTT
Source organism: Ruditapes philippinarum (assembly GCF_026571515.1). Classification (NCBI taxonomy): domain Eukaryota; kingdom Metazoa; phylum Mollusca; class Bivalvia; order Venerida; family Veneridae; genus Ruditapes; species Ruditapes philippinarum. Next base: position 102,903 of record NW_026852444.1, read on the forward strand.
TTCCCTTAAAAAATCCTCTCCTTTTTTAAAAAAATATTTAAATGATTTTTGACCCACTTTAGGTTTTAAATTATCAAAGGGCCTTTTTTTCCTCTTTGCCCAAAATGGGAAAATTAATCCCGGTGAAAAAATTTCCTTTTATAAAATTTTATATGGTATATAAAAAGTTTTTAAAATACGGCTGGTTTAACATTATGTATTTAAATTAACCCGAAAAAATATCTTTAAATGATAGGGAAAAAATTAACTTTTTTTTTCACTCGCAAAAACAATTTTATATTTTCATGTTATATAATCCTTTTTTGTTGATTTTGGACCATTCAAAAAAAGACTGTTTCAATAATTTAAAATTAAAATTTTTTTTCAGAAATTTATTTTTATTTTTTTTTGATTACTAAAGAGTATTTTTTCTATTTTTTTTTTTCAACTTTTTAAAAGGGCTTTTCCATTGAAAGTTTTAATTAGACCCAATTATCAATGGAAGACTAATACAAAGATAGGAAAGTCTTTAGATTCAGATTGTAGAAATTATGCAAGTTGAAATATTTAAGTACATTTATTTTATCTATTAAAAATGTACTGGTTTCCTAGCAGTTTCCAATACAAAAAGTTGTTTTTACACATTAGATAAGAATCTGTCACAGGATGAGTACCTAACTTTGACAGAACACAGTTATAGGTACCTAATTTTCCAGCAGTACCATGCTTTTATTTTGGTCCTTAACTTTACTTATTCACAGGAATATGGGCCTGAAATTTAACAATATTGGCCTGAAATTTAACACCTTTTCTCACATTCATTTAACACCTTTTCTCACATTCATTTATAAAAAATTTTATGAACAAGATGGTCAAATCTTCAGTTTCATTCTGCATACTTACTCTTCAATAAGTAGAAATTCATGACTTCCATTCCCTTTTAAACTCTTGTCATTAAATTGTAAATCTGGCGCATGCGCAATTTATTCATCTTTGAGAACAAAAAAACATGTTGTGGAATTTTCTTCAAACTTTAATTACTAATTAGTGGTGATTAATTTTGATTTTAAATTTCATTGCAGTTTTTCAGACCTTTTTTTCATTTTGAATTTAAGTCTGTACCAGTAGTAAGCAATGTCAAAGAAATATAATTGTCCAACCTTTTCTGTGTGGTCTGCAAATATATTGATTTAAAAGAATCTTAGAAGTTGGCCTCAATTATTGCTCATAAGCTTTCAAACTGGAATTCTCCAATGTTTTGCCTATTTCTATATGTTGCAAGTCCTCTAAGGTAACTTTGAACAACAGGGTAAACTTCAGAACATATAAACTGCTGTACTGTTTTAACTTCTGTGTTGTCTTGAAAACAAACATCTCTATGATTTCATAAAGAAACACATACTTTATCAGTAAACATATACTGTACTGGTCGAAAATGATAAAGGGTAGCGGAAAACTGCTAGAGCGTGGTAACTGCTTGGAAACCAGTATGGATTTTATGTTCCGAGTTCTAAAAGAGGTCAACTAGAAAAATTCTGTTTAAAAGGTTTGATGTTTAACATGTAACCAAATCCATTGAAAAGTTGCAGCACTTTGAAATCAGTTTTGATGAAAAAAATAGTGATTTTTGGCAATTTTGAGATGTCCCTTAAATCATTGCCATGGTAACAGGAAATTCAAGATAGAGTATGCGGTAACAAAGGCTATGGTCGAGTCATAGTAGTTTCATAGCAGACATTTACTTTATAGAACTGTAAAATTTCATAGCAACCAGGGACTTCTATAGCAAACTTTATCTATCTATTATTCAATTTCATACCAAGCACTGACTTCCAATGAAACCATTATCCAGTGACTTCTTATGTAACTGTTTTTTTTCCCTTAGCAAAAGCAACCAGTAATGTTTTTACATGTGCACTATTCCAGATACAAATATGAACTTTGCGATATGAGTTTAAGATTTAGATTTTATATCTGCTTTTGTTTAAAGTTTACAATATAACTTGTTCCTTGTCACGGAGAGTATTTATATTCAGGTGAGCGATATTAGGGCCATCATGGCCTTTTTGTTTTCTAACAAATTATTAGTCCAGACTTTCATCGAATGGTACAAAAGTCTAAAAAAAAATGCCTATCTATTCATGTAAAAAAGCCTCAGTGGAGTCCCTGTAAGTATTTTCAGACTAAGCTCAATTTTGGAGCATTATGGGAAATTCTATTCACCCATGCTTTGTGGTAGGCTTAATGCTTAAAGCCCATTTCGCTTGTAGCTTTACATCTTATTTACAACTGTCGGTATTGTTTTGAGTCTTTACACATGTATTAAGGATAGAAAAAATAAGTATCACTGGCAAAGCATCCATAACTCTAGCATGTATTGTAACTACATTATTCCCCTTTGTGAAATCTCAGGTTGTTTCAGCTGTATTTTGCTTTATATACAGAATTTTTAATTTAGTTTAATTGTGTAAGAAGCTATAAGGTTATAGATACCCTTTGGAACCCGTTCCTGGAACCAACCTGAACAATGAGTGTAAAGTTTCTTACTCAAGAAAACAACTAACTTGCCCGTCACAGCAGCTAGCGATCATTAGATGACTAGTTCGATGCGTTAATGCACTTTGGCCATGCTGCCTTTTTTGCCACAGAAAGTTTTGTAAACAAGGTTTTTTTTATGATTATGATAATTTACAATCAATGTATAATTATATATTCTAGCATGGCAGTATCTGGGTACAACACAAGCTGAAAATGAACAAAACCAGCGGCCATTTTCTGCACTAAATAAGTATGTTTATTGTATGTTAAATTCTATATCAGTGTTATCTTTGAATAGAAAGGTAATTGTCTATCTAGACATTAAAGATGTATTTGTTATAGATATTATGTCTGCAGTTTACCAGACTATCAGTTATTAATAGAGGGTTAATGTACTTTTTATACGCCCGTTTGAAAAACGGGACGTATTATGGGAACGCCCCTGGCGGGCGGGCGGTCGGGCGGGCGGGCGGCGTCCAATTTTGTCCGGAGCATATCTCCTACATGTATGGAGGGATTTTAATGAAACTTCATAGAAATGTTCACCACTATGAGGAGCAGTGTCGCGCACATGAACCAGGTCTCTAGGTCAAAGGTCAAGGTCACACTTAGAGCTCATTGAAAAATGCTTGTCCGGAGCAAAACTTCCACATGTATAGAGGGATTTCAATATAACTTGGCACAAATGTTCACCATTGTGAGGCGGAGTGTCGCGTGCAAGATTCAGGTCCTTGCGGCCAAGGTCAAGGTCACACATAGAGGTCAAAGTTCAGATAAAAATATGAAGATGTGTATATGGACCATTTAGTCATCATTTATTGAGGGATTGTAACACAAATGGTCATTATCAAGACCATGGCTGTGATACATATAATTTAGGTCAATATATACAAGGTCAATGTCACTAAAGATGATGAAATATCCAGATTTTGTAAATAGAATTTGATCAAAGGGCGACAACAAAGTTATTACTTTGTTCATAAATGACTTACACAATTACTCCCCTTGATCTACTTTCACTTTCAATTCTAAAAATAGAATTTAATCAAAGGGCATAAAATAATCCTCTTTCTTGGACTTGAGTATGTTCTAAGGAATGTAACATTTATTTACACATGTTTCATTCATTGGTCAAGATTCTTAACTGTGATAACTATGGTGTTCTGTAGACTTGGTATTTGTTCATAAAGATCATACAGTAATTACCTTATCAAATGAAAATACTTTCTCATAGAAATTTAATTATATTTTAATTTTCAAGTAAATATCAGTTCAGCTCTCCTACATGTATGGAGGGATTTTCATGAAACTTCATAGAAATGTTCACCACTATAAGGAGCAGTGTCGCGCACATGAACCAGGTCTCTAGGTCAAAGGTCAAGGTCACACTTGGAGCTCATTGAAAAATGCTTGTCCGGAGCAAAACTTCCACATGTATAGAGGGATTTCAATATTACTTGGCACAAATGTTCACCATTGTGAGGCGGAGTGTCGCGTGCAAGATTCAGGTCCTTGCGGCCAAGGTCAAGGTCACACATAGAGGTCAAAGTTTAGATAAAAATATGAAGATGTGTATAGGGACGATTTAATCATCATTTATTGAGGGATTGTAACACAAATGGTCATTATCATGACTACGGCTGTGACACATGTACTTTAGGTCAATATATGCAAGGTCAAGGTCACTAAAGATGGTGTAATATCCAGATTTTGTCTGGAGCATATCTCCTACATGTATGGAAGAATTTTTATAATACTTTATGGAAATGTTCACCACCATGATATGTATTGCTCCATGCATGATCCAGGTCTCCAGGTCAAAGGTCAAGGTCACACTTGGAGCTCATTGAAAAACGCTTGTTCGGAGCAAACTTTTACATTCATAGGGGGATTTCAATATAACTTGGCACAAATGTTCACCATTGTGAGGCTGAGTGTCGCACGCAAAATTCAGATCCCTGCGACCAAAGTCAATGTTACACATAGAGGTCAAAGTTCAGATAAAAATTTGAAGATGTGTATAGGGACCATTTAGTCATCATTTATTGATGGATTGTAGCACAAATGGTAACTATCATGACTACAGGTGTGACACATTTAATTTAGGTTAATATTTGCAAGGTCAAGGTCACTGGAGATGATTAAATATCCAGATGTTGTCCGGAGCATATTTTCTCTACATGCATGGAGGAATTTTAATGTTACTTTATAGAATTGTTCACCACCATGAGATGTAGTGCCCTGCACATGAACCAAGTCTCTAGGTCAAAGGTGAAGGTCACAGTTAGAGCTCATAGAAACACGCTTGTCTGGAGCAAAACTTCTACATGCATAGAGGGATTTCAATATAATTTGGCACAAATGTTCATCATTGTGAGGCTGAGTGCCGTGCATAAAATTCAGGTCCCTGCGACCAAGGTCAAGGTCACACATCCTGTGCAAATCTTCCCTACTGATTTGTTTTAAGGTTCATTTAACAACACAGTGCCAAGAATAAAAACTTGCTTGCTAGATAACACTTATCCATAATGCCCCCATCTCCATCTAAAGCTTTCGTAAACGGGCGTATTTTGTGACTATGGCACCCTTGTTTTGCATGCATTTACATCTGCAGAAGCACAAGGATGTATTAAAAGTCTGCGTCCATTACTAAAAAGTAATGCTAACATTTAGCACATCTTTACTCAGTGTTTTTATAATGCAAATAACATCACGTCAAATATATGTACAACCTTGCAGTACCAGTTTTATGTAGTTCCAAAACAGAGGATATATGATAAATCATTATAATCAATCAGGACAGGGATATCATCACACATGTCAATTCTATGTCATATAGTTCATTTAAATTTATATCTGTCAATTACAATTGGGTGAGTGACATGGTTATTACTAAGGTGTGTCAGGTGTTTATGACACACAAATACAACAATAAACTCAATAAGGGGAGTTGTGGCCTAGTGGTTAAGGTGTCAGCCTCTCAACCCAGGGATCATGGGTTCGAGCTCTAATCAGGTCACCACCATGTTTCTTCATATAACATCAGTACGGTACTGGTTGGTTCCAGGAAGTGGACTTGGAAGTGATTTATATAAGTTGCAAGAAGTTGTTTCACAAGCGAGCTTAAATAAATATGTTTAAACAAAGTAAACTCAATTATTATCGTTGTCTTTCAGTTCTAAGACAAATGATCAAACATTGAGTAAAGATTATTATTTTATTTTTATAACTATTTTATGTTGTCTGTCAGTTATAACAATGAATTCAGATCATTTCTCTATTTCTATTACTATTTCAGATGTTTAGAACTCGAACCAGGTAACCTCGTAGCGTTGATGTCACTGGCAGTTAGTTATACAAACGAGTCACTGGCTTCACACGCCTGTCATACGCTCAAACTCTGGCTGAAAAACAACCCAAAATATGCACACCTGGTACCCGAAACAGTAGATGCTCAACCTAGAGTATCATCTTATGTTTCCAGGTATAAGACTGTTGTTTTTTATTTCAAACTTTACATATTGCCAGAATTAAGCTATTTACCCTGCCTCCCATTCAGATGGAATTGTTAGCTGTGTTATGTTGATGGAGGGGTGGAGGAGGGGTTGATGTTGGTGGTCGAGTGGGGTCCAACCTACTGAGGATAAAATATGTATGTCTCACTTTATATAGCTATTTAATAATTAATGGGAAGAAGTTAGTTAGCAGCCAGTTAGCCGAGTTGGTAATCCAGCAAGACTAGTTTATTTGATTCCATCTTTCTCTTACATAAATATAAAATGTTATTGTATATAACTGATCGCTAGTGTTCAATAGCTGAAATTAATTTTAGTAAGTTTGTCACTTTCCTTTATGGCTTGACTATTTAAAGAATAGGGAGAGCTTTTGTATTCACCCGTTGTCAGTGTGGGTGTCAGAATCACACTTTAAGTTTTTGTGAGCAAGTTGGTATTTCCAAAGCTATTGAATGGATATAATTGAAAATTCACACACTTATTCAAGAACATAAAAGAATGTCATCTTCCAAGGCCCTTAACTCTAACATGAATTTTGACAGAATTATTGCTCTTTTTCAACTTACAAAATTTAACATTATATAGGCTCTTGTTTTATTGTTAAGCACTGAGAATTGTTGAGAACACTGCCCTACTGACAGCTTTTGTTAGATACTAGTTTCTTCCTAGAAAATTTTGTTGATTTGGTTAAATAACAAGTCGTCCTGTTACCTTTGGATAAGTTTGATTAAGATAGTGGCCTAATCAGCTTAATATATAACAAGTAGTCTTGTTACATTTGAATAAGTTTGAGTAAGATAGTATCCTGTTTTTGTTACAGTCATGAACATAAGCAGATACAGGATCTTTACATCAATGCAGCACGTACAGTGTCTCAGGGTGAGATAGACGCGGACGTACAGAGTGGTCTCGGAGTTTTGTTCAACTTGAGCGGGGAATACGATAAAGCGGTAGATTGTTTCTCAGCTGCGTTACAAGTCAGGCCAAAGGTATTTGTAACATTTGATGTGTACAAGTTTAGTTATTGTTTTAGCAATATATTTTCAAAGGCTATAAAGCTATATCTTTTGAAATAATTGTATAAAATGTATCAACAGTTAATCTTTATTGTTTCTATAATTTTATGGTCATTTCTTGAAAGTGTTATGAAATGGAATGTCTCTGTTATTTAGTACACATGCATATTGTATGTAAACAGGAATAAAATATTATTCTGCCATTTTAAAGTAGGAGTAAGAGTTTATCGGTTAAGTGTGCACAATTCTCTTTAAAGGCAATTTATTACAATATTTATTTTATACAAGCACTTGAATAAAATAATAAAATTTTTTACCTATGGTATGTGACCAGAGCAGGCTATTGTCAATACTGTTGGCTATTCAGTCAGTACATATTTTAAAATTTCCTTAGATGATAAATTGTCTTGTTTTGAAATGTTTATCATACAATAGCTGTGGTAAATTTTATTTTATATTTTTTGTACGTCTTTTCAAGGATGCGCTGCTATGGAACAAACTGGGGGCAACGTTAGCTAATGGTAGTCGTAGCGAGGAGGCTGTAGACGCGTACCATAATGCATTGCATCTATCTCCCGGCTTTATTCGGTCACGATATAACCTTGGTATAGCATGCATAAATCTAGGGGCTCACAGGTAAGTTATTGTCAGCTATACCACAGAAAACATACATAAGTTAAATAATATAGACATGAAAATATGATCATGAAAAATTTGATATTATCTCATTTTACCGCAGAGATCGAAAATTCTACTCTTCCGCTTGTAATAATGAGTAGAATTTAATAGAACTTGATGCAGGACAAGTAGGAAAATGTTGCCTGCACATTGGATTTAAAAGCTACTTGTCCTGCAGAATGAGTGCCTCTGAAAATATTTTCGATGCCTGTTACCAATTGATCAAGGTAAAGAGATAGCCTGTCTGAGGACTGCAATACAAATTTAATGCCTTTATTTTATAAGTTAGTCTAATACCACCAGTCGTATATAATAACAAAATTGCTGTCTCACGTACTTGTAAACAAAATTGCCAGTTTTTGGGAATCAAATTTGCAGCAAACAGAAGCAATTGGTAAGACCAAATCTCACCACAGAAGCTTACTATGTGACAGCACTATATGCAAATGCAAAAAAAAAACACCTGTGTTTATATAATCATGTATGCAGTTTTAGCAGAAGTATATAATGTGAATTTTAACATGTATTTTGAAATATCATCTAGTATGATAATTAAAAGTAATAAATTACTATAGTAACTGCATGAAGTCACATTTGATTACCAATTAAAAGAACAGAAAAAATCTATTTATTCATTTATAGCTTGAAATTTTGTAAATATACTTGTTCAGATGTGTTTATACATTCCTAACTCAGTTACTTTATCAATGGCTGACATTTCTATATTTTATTGTTTGTTTATTTCAAATACATATAGATGTATCTCCCAGAATTAAATAAGAATATAAAATATACATTGTATATATGAAATAAAGATATAAAATTTAGTTTAGTTTTTGGTTAAATTCAAATACGTGTGTCTCCTTTAATTAAACAATAACATAAAAATACATGTATATCAAAAATAGGTTTTGGGAAATGCAGAATATAAATTACGTTAAAAGTTTTATTTTTTTATTTCTGTAAGCACTTTAAATGCTTTTACATATCTTCAGGCATTAACAGTATATATATTGTTAAAATAATATATGTTTATTAAATTGAGTTCCATTATTTATCAGGGAGGCAGTGGAGCATTTTCTAGCTGCGTTAAGTATGCAGAAACAGAGCCACGGAATGAAGGACCCGCAGTCTGTGATGTCACAGAACATCTGGAGCACGTTACGTATGGCCATCTCTCTTATGGGACGGCCGGAACTCTACCAATACTGTGATAATAAAGACGTTGACGGACTTAATAACGAGTTTGGATTGAATTCAAACTCTTGATGGAGTTCAAATGATGATAAGTGTATTGATGTTTCAGTGGATAAAAATTTAAATGGCTCAAATTTATCACAGGCACGGCAGTTTGGTTGTGATGTACACGGTGATATAAACTCACGTCACAAGGGAATGGACTTCCATACAATCATCAGGGAAAGAGATTTCTGTACAGATGAAAGTAGTTCTAGTTTACAAAATGATGAAAATGCTCAGATAAGTAGCGATTTAGATGCTGATTTAACTGAGATAAGAGGATATGTTGAGACTGGAATAAAGTGCTCCAATAACAGGAAATGTAAAGAGAAATATGCAACAGTATCTAAACCACAAGAGATTATTGTTAGTCAGACTGATTTAAATGTTCCGACAAAGCTAGATGGTAACAAGTCCGGAGTTTATTCTCAATCGAGAAGTGATTATGCAAAACCATGTGATATTGTTGTGGTAAAGGGAGGTAAATCTGTAGAGAATGTTAACAAATGTGTGACTAGTAATAATAATTGTTCTGAAGAGAACAGTGATTGCCTGCCAGGTGTTCTTAAATTGATATTTGATTAACAATTAATGAACATATCATTATGATTATGAATTGATTGTTTTGTTTGTTAATGTATTTTGAAATAATTCATTGATTTAGGAAGGTGTAAATGTGTATTTTGATTGATGTTAATTGGCTATTTTTTGTCTATCTCTGTCACAACTACTGTTTTAGTTAACTGTTATAATGTATATATGTTTTGACTGGTAGCTTTACAAAAGTTTGTTACTTACCTATATTAGATGGAACTATGTCGCCTAATTGAATGGCATCAGAATCAGATTCTCTGAACCTTTAATTAGAATTTTAATACTTTACCACATCCATCCCTTCACATTGAGACCTGACTTTTCTTAGATATTTAGTATGTAGGTACGTTAATATTGACTTTACACTTTGGGAGAGTTGCAGGTCAATAAGTTAAAGGTCAAGGGCACTTATTCTAAATTTGGATTTTTCTACTTTTCTCCAGTTTTGTTATGTAGTTAGAGTGTTTAAAGTAAATTTTATATTTAAATCATGTTACTCATTTAATTATCAATTTTAGCATCACTTTTCAAATGAAAATTGTGGAAGTATTTGATAAATTCTTGTAAAAAAGCGCCAGAAAAATGGTATATTTAAAGCAGCATGCCTCTAGGTTCATACTAATTTTCATGAAAATTTTAAAAATGTATTTAAAAGTAAAATATCATGAAGTGAACTAAGAAAATAATTTGCACATTAAAAAAGGCAAGGTCTAACAATTTACGTAAATTACCAAAATGAAGTTAAAGGTCATGCAGTAGAAATATGGCGATAATTATTGCAAAATCAGCGACTCATTGTTTATAAGTATAACATGTCAATTACTAATCACCTATAACATGTGAATTATATCTTGAATCTTGAATCATTTTACTTTTCTTATAATTTTAGTACATTTTTCTCAAGTTTGATTTACTTGACTCATCTGGAGGCATGTGGCTTAAGTATACATACGTACAGTTTTTACATTACTTCACTTGTTAACTTAGTAATTATGTTTTTTTTGACAATTATTAAAATTTTTGGTTTATGTGGTTAAATTGAACTCTCATTAAAATCTATGTTTAGATTTTATTTGTCAGTTAAAATTGAAATAGTTGTGTACTCAAAATATTTTTGTTTGTTTTAATAATCCCTATGATTTTATTTGTTGATGATCAATCCTAAAGTAAAAAGTATGTCCCCTTTAAAATGGAAATAGTTTTTAGCTCACCTGAGCATATGCTCAGGGTGAGCTATAAGGATCACTCTTCGTCCGTCGTCCGATGTCCGTCGTACGTCGTCCGTTGTCCGTTCACACTTTTCAAACGACATCTCCTCTGAAACCATAAGGCAGATCATAATGAAACAGGGATGTTCCTTGTGTGAAGCCTTAACAAAGTTGTTCAAAGAATTCCATTCCATGCAGAACTCTGGTTGCCATGGCAACCAAAAGAAAAAACTTTAAACATCTTCTTCTAGAAAACCCAAAGAGCTAGAGCTTAAATATTTGGTATGAAACATCTTCTAGTGAATGTCTACCAAGATTGTTCATATAAAAGCCCTGGGGTCAAAATTGGCCCCGCCCCAGGGGGTCATTGATTTTCCCTATATGCATATAGTAAAAACTTAAAAAAATCTTCTTTTAATGAACCAAAAGAGCTAGACCTAAGATATTAAGCATAAAACATCTTCTAATAAGTGTCTACCAAGTTTGAAAAAATAAAAGCCCTGGGGTCAAAATTGGCCCCGCCCCAGGGGGTCATTGATTTTCCCTATATGCATATAGTAAAAACTTAAAAAAATCTTCTTTTAAAGAACCAAAAGAGCTGGAGCTTAGATATTTGGCGTAAAACAAGTTCTAATGGATGTTTACCAAGTTTGTTCAAATAAAAGCCCTGGGGTCAAAATTGGCCCAGCCCCAGCGGGTCATTGATTTTCCCTATATGCATATAGTAAAAACTAAAAAAAATTTTCTCTTAAAGAACCCTAAGAGCTAGAGCTAAGATATTACGCATGAAACATCTTCTTATCAGTGTCTACCAAGTTTGTTCAAATAAAAGCCCTTGGGTCAAAATTGGCCCCGCCCCTGGGGGTCATCGATTTTCCCGATATGCATATAGTAAAAACTTTAAAAAAATTCTTTTAAAGAACCCAAAGAGCGAGAGCTAAGATATTTAGCATGAAACATGTTCTAATGGGTGTCTACCAAATTTGTTGAAATAAAAGCCCTGGGGTCAATATTGGCCCTGTCCCAGGGGTCATTGATTTTCCCTATATACATAAAGTAAAAAGTTAAAAATCTTCTATTAAAGAACCAAAAGAGCTAGAGCTAAGATATTTAGCATGAAACATGTTCTAATAGATGTTTACCAAGTTTGTTCAAATAAAAGCCCTTGGGTCAAAATTGGCCCTGTCAGGGAGGGGGGGGGGTGAAAGTCATTGTTATTCATTATTTGTGTATAGTAAAAACTTAACATCATGAAATATCTTCTAATGAGTGTCTTCCAAGTTTGTTCAAATAAAAGCCCTTTGGTTTAAACTGGCCCCGCCCTGGGAGCCTATGTTCAGGTGAGCGACCCCAGGGCCATCATGGCCCTCTTGTTTTGTAATCAGATAATTTTTGCAGGTCTTTTTATGCTTGCCAAATTAAAGAGCATTTTACTATCAACTGTTTTTTATGGAAACAAACTTAATCCATATACATTATTGAAAAAGGAGTAACATTCTGGAAAGGTGAAAGTCTTTGGAAGCATTGAAAACAACACAAAATCATAAAAGATTATTTTTTACAATGTACACCATTCAAACTCACAGGACACCTTGTTTATAACTTAGCGCATACCAATTAAATTGTCATGCTTTTAATCTTGAAAAGTCTGTTTTTAATTCAAAGGGAGATAATTATTGCATACTAAAATACTTTAAACTAAACAATATAGTGGTTGTTGTGAGTGCACATTTATCCTGGCTCACCATTCCTCTATACTTATATAAGGTCTAAGGACATACATGTAGGTCTGTTGTCATGGCAACCAGCATTTTAAATAGAGTCAAGAAGGTTCATCTGCTGAAAAAAACTATTTTTTTGTTATTGTGTGTATGTGTGTGTGTATGAATTTTGAATTCAGAAAGAATTGGTTTTCATTTCTACTGTCAGATTTGCTCATGCAATTTTGTGGCATTGGTTTTGTTCACCTGGTTATAATTATGTTAATTTTAAATGATTTTGTTTCATAGCTTCAGTCTACACATTATTTTGGTTTTGTACATGCATTTAGAAGTTCTGTGTCATAAAGGGTGAAAAAGAAACTTTTTTGACATTTTAGGGCTTTAGGATTTTGTCGTGCGACATGGCTGTAACTCATATGACATAAAGAGTTACATAATGTTTGCACCATGCCGACGAATTTTGTTATTCAAGCTCATTTGCTGTTGAAGATTTGTCATTTGTACTGTTAAAATATTAAAATACAATCTCTACATATAGAGCATCATTTTGGATATTTTATTTTATTTCGACAAGGCATGATTGTGTATCTCTGTAAATACTCTCTCTCTGTCTCAGATTAATTTAGTTTAGTACTGTCTCTTTAACAATATAATTTGTGATTATGCAAATTTGAAACAAGATGATGTTTACCTATTTTCCTTCAGTTTTTACATTCCTGATTGTACATGCTTTGCTTGGGAGTCGTCTCCTTTGATATTATGAAAATTGGACAAGATTCTGCATTATCTTTTTGAAAAAAAACTCAACTGACGTACAAAAGCTAAAAACTTAAAATTTGAAAATCATACATAATCTACTAGAGAACTTAAAATGAAAATAATTGAAAAAGATGATAAAGAAATATACTCAAAAATTAAATGAAAAAAAAAAACAGTATTAAGGTGATTTAACCTTTAAAATTCTTTTCATGTTTTAGGTGTTTTATTTCCAGTGTCTTTGTTACAAAAAAAACTCAGTTGAGCTTCTATTTACCAAAGATTATTCATTAAGATTATAGGATTTTGTTAAAGAATTAGTACTTAAGCACTTTTTGACGAAAGACGAATCAGAATGTGTTTTTATGCATTTATTATATTAGATATTTTATTATTTGTTGATGGGATTTTAGATTTCCTTATTGCATGATAATTTATTTGATAAATTGTTCATATTATATTTTGTATCAAAATACAAAAAAACAGAAAATAAATGGATAAGAAAATATACACATGTGTTATGTGTTAATATATACTCGTATGTATACACCCATGCATGCCTCAGGATGAGTCAAAATACTTCAAGAAAACCAAGGATGAGAAAAATGTTCTAAGATTTTAAGAGAAGTAAACATATTAATTTTAAGATTCAAGTAATATTTTACATGCTATATGTGATAAATGGCTGATTTTGCAGTATTTAACACCATATTTCTTCTGTCTGACTTATGAAGTAAGGGTTAACTTTGCATAATTTTACCCTTTTTTTGGTAATTTGTGTCGATGTTAAGGGCTGTTTGCAATGAGTAAATTACTTTCTTTGTTCTTTTCACAATATTTTACTTTTAAATACATTTCCAAACTTTTCATGAAAGTTAACATTTATTTGGTTTTATTTGGAGGCGTGCTACTTTAACTCATTACTTCTTGAGCATTTTGTGAAAAATGGCTGTTTTCTTTACAAGTTCAAATTGCTATAAAACGATAAAAACTGCTCCAATTCTAATCAAACTTGGCACACATGTTGACTGGACCATTGCCTTTGTAACAACATGCTCAGTCTTAAATTTCTTGTTACCATGGCAACGAGAGGACATCTCAAAATTGCCAAAAATCACTATTTTGCGTTGATTTTTTCCATCAAATTGATTTCAAAGTTTTGCAACTTCTCAATGGATTGAGATAGAATCTGAGGCTTTTCATCGTATCTTGGCACCTCAGACATTCCACATGGGCAGTTTACTACAGGAAATGAGGGAGATAGAGGGTGCTGAACAACATTTTGTACCACAAAGAGGTAACAGTTTTACTACAATAGCCTCTATGTATTATTATCTTTTTGGAGGGTTTTGACCAAATGGTTATTTTTTCTGACTCGAAATTGCTGATTCCTCAAGGCTCTTAACTATGATTTTAGATTATTTCAGTTGAAGAAGCTATCTTGCTAGCTTACTAAAGGTCAGTGTTTGTTCACATATATACACACACCTAAGGTCTCCATTGTCAATAGCTTAAATTGGGACTTAAAACAAAAAATATTATTATGACCTTTACAGCGTGTATATCCCATAAAAATGCATGGTTTCAACATTACTATTGTACAATTAATGCACTATTGAAACATTCTGGGATAACGGATATACACAGTGCTTTAGTAATGTTGAATCTTGTTAGGGTTTTATTGCGATGAAAGTGTGTGTTTAAAATATAATTTAATAATATTAATTCCGTACCCCTGTTATTGTCATCATATCTGAAATAGAACCTTAGGTTGTATCTAACTGCTCTTAATTGATCATTAAAGAATGAATATAATTTGGATATAATTACAACAATATTTGATTGCTTGGTAGGATCAGCAATTGCAGAAATGGTAATAACAGATCCCGGAGGGTGGGCCAGTGATTTTGTAGAAACAGAGAATGAGAAACCAGATGATTGGTCATGTGGCTTTTTGGTAACGCCCCTGGTAACCAGATATCAAGAGTTCCACCAATAAACATGAAGTGGGCGGAGGAATATTTAGATCAGATTAAACACAGAGCTTGGTTATTGAAGTTTCTCTTCTGATAAATATTTCTATTTAACCCATCATTTGTATTAACTTTTTAAATGCTTATAGCTAGGGGAGCCATCTTTTATGCACTGAAGGTATTAAAGAAGATTAAAAGATAATTTGACCTTCCTTTTTTTGTAATAAAGGAAGGAAAATATTACATGACAATAATCTTATCCAAAACCTCTACCGCATCGTCCTTTAATTACATTTCAATGATGTTACATGAACTTTTCTGTTTTGAACAAAAGGAGGTAATTATTACATCTTTTAGCTTATCTAGACTTTTACATTATGATAATTTTCTTATATTTTAATGATTTACATGTACCCCTGATTTGTGGATATTACTTTTAAAGGTATTGCTAGACCAGTCCTACAATATATAGTTTGAAACCATTCTGGTGTTCAACATGTTTCCCTCTTATTATCAAGTTTGTTTTAAATCTGTTTTTCGTGTTCCATCAACTAGGACTGAGGAATCAGAAAGAGAAATTTTAGATGACAGTAAATGGATTGATGATTTCCAGGCTGGTGATAATGACTTACAGAAGACAGCACAAGAAGTTCTAGACAGTGTTGATGATCCAAAACTTAACAGTTCAGAGGTAGTTTATTATTGTATGGTATATGTCAGTCATTTTTAATGTCTCTAAATGGCAAATTTTTGTTGAGATTTTGAAAGTGATTAATTTGAATGTTTTATGTGTTCATTGTGCCTTGTTTAGCCTCTGCTGTGTTGGGAGAAATTATATATAATTATCACATCAAAGTGAGTGTGATACAAGGAAAGGTTCACTAGAGATCATCTTGTCAAATTATATCAATTGACTGTATTACTAGCTCATAAGTTTTGTAATTACTGTATTGTCATTGTGGTTGAAAACTTTATGTAGGGCATTATCAACATGGAAAATGGAAAACTTGCTTATCATGACAAGGTGAAGTTGTTAGACAAGGGGCATTATTGTGAAAGCTATATATTTGGAGTTATGCTCCTTTTTTCACTTAAATTTTTAATCAAAATTGATTATTTATAGTCATTTTCATTAACAGATGAGCGTTATCACCACATGCATTGATCTTGTTGTTAACTTCATTATAGAATAAATGTAATCATTATGTCAAAGAAATTTGCAATTAAGTGCACATGTGCATAAATTCATGCCATCTTCCTTATTCAAAATATATATTCAGTACCTATATACAGTATAATCAGAAATGCTCTTTTTGTTCTCACATCTTTTCAAACACACCTAAATAAACACTTCTATTTTTATTCAATATTTAACGTATCTTTACTTTTCATTGACTGATTTTTAGTGTAATTATTTTTGAATATATAGACTTCCTTTATCTGATGTAATAATTTGATTAATTTCTTGTCTCACCAACCACCAGAAACTTTGCATATGCCTTGATCATAATTTGAGGTCACTGTATAAGGCCCATAACTTTATTTCAGTATGGACCTTTGTGGACTTAATATTCGTTAATGTTTTTTTTTATCATCTGTGCTTGAAATAACAAACAGAGGAGCACCCGAGGTTTAATTCCACCAGTAAAGCTGGAAAGTCGCCATATGACCTAATCTATGTTGGTGCAGTGAATAATCCAACAACAAACCTAATAAAAATGTTGTGTATGCAAAAATTTTGGTTAGAGGTTTGTATGGACAAGTTTAAGTTAAAGTTTTGCGTTCAAAACTACTGACAGTATCCAAATGTCTTTTTGTGTATGCCTTCATTATCTAAGCTCTTGCTTTACTATCAAGCACAGGTAATAGCAAAGTGCTACTTGCAGTTCTTGTTTATGTAATCCTTACCCTTTTTGTAAAAATTATATTAATATAATGGTCACATAGAGACAGATTTATTGTTGATTTTATGCATGGTTATAGGAGGCAGTCGTATTTTATTGTATTTTTTTTCTAATGTTAAATATAAGTTTAAGACAGGAAACAGTCTTAGTGAAATTTAGAAACCTGTGTTGCTTATTTTCTTGAATTGAATTTTAGAATATTTAAAACTTTCTGTTTAAAAAATGGAAAAGAAATGTTTATCTGCAACGTGTTATGTACATTGTATATATTTTTTGAGAAGGCAAGAAGCAAAACATAGACAATATTGCTAGCCTTCTGCCATTAAATTATAGCAAATCAAGTGTAAACCTCTAAATATTCTTATGTTAATATACGTAAAAAATGTTTTTTGCTTGGCAAAATGAAGAATAGGGAGAGCTATTGTACCCCCCCAGGCCTCAGCATTGCCATCTCACTTTGGTTAAGTTTTTGCTTGCAAGTTGGTATCTCCAGCTACAAAAGGGAATAGATTGTAACTTCACACACAAAAGCATAAAAGGGGGTCATTATCAAAGGTCCATGAATTTTGACAGAATAAAGGCCCTTTTTGAACTTTGAAAATTGTATATTATCCAGGCTCTTGTTTAACTATGAAGCACTGCAGAAAATACATTTTTTTTATCTTTCAAAGTTTATCTATGGTATACATGGAAACATTTCATTTCATCACACATGTTTTAAGCATACATATTAATTTGAGGCATGATATATCATTAAAAGTTAATCCAGTATTTTTTTTATCTTTCACAGTTTATCAGATTTGTTAAAAAGATCAGTGAGGGTGATGTAACAATTAAAGATAATGAAGTTATAGAAAAATCAGTTGATGGTTAATCTGAGGAATGGGCCAATGAATTTGCTATGAAAAATCAAGAAACCCTACCAAATAGTCAGGTACTGAAAACAGTTGTAAATATTAGAGTCCTATGTACCAGTCAATTTAAACCCTGGCCTTGTTACCCTTTGGGGGGAGCCGAGATGTTGACAAGGATTCTGAAACTGTTTGTAAAGGCACTGCTTTCTAGGGACAGTCAAATATTAAAACCCCGGAGAAAATGCCTTCATATTGCAAGTTGGGACCTATTTACCAAAACAAAACAAACCAAGTCATCTACCTGGCAGACAGTGTTAAAATGGTAAAGTTAAAATCGTCTCATTACCCAAGCTATCACTTGCATGCTAGGTAGGAAGTGTGTGGGTGTGTGGGGTGGATGTTGGTGTGGGGGGATTTGGAGCCTGTGTTAGAATTGACTGATGTATTAGTTAAAGCAGTTTGCTGTGCTTTCTGAGTGTACCTTGCTAGCTTGATCCCATACCATTCCTTTTTACGTACTTCAATTCGAATGTAACAATATAAACACACATTCATATACAACTACTGTAACAGTTTTCAGTGCTTTCAACTTTTATCCACATACTAATCGTGCTTGCTTTAATTCTACCTTTTGAAAGAAGATGTTCAACTAGATTTAGTAAATGACTGTGATTTACATACATGGTTTCTTTGTTTATTTCAAGTGATATTATTCAGTATTTTCTTCATCAGTACACCAAAATCAGTTGTATCAATTGTTTTTGAAATGCAAATTTAGGCATTGTTGAATATTTTTTCTGTTAACATATTGTTACTCAGGTTTTCAACGAAAACTTGTTATTGAAATGCAGGTCAGCGGACAGGCGGGCGGTAGGGCGTCATCTTTTGGTTTCCGCTCAATAACTTTAGTTTGCTTTGGCCTATTGACACCAAACTTGGTGTGTAGGTAGCTTATATCAAGATGTAGCTTGGGATTGCTACCCAGGTGTCTGTGGTCAAGGTCAAGGTCACTGTTACTAAAGATAGAAATTCAGTTTCCGCAAAATAACTTGAGTTTGCTTTGGCCTATTGACACCAAACTTGGTGTATGGATAGCTTATATCAAGAGGCAGCTTAGGATTGCTACCTAGGTGTCTGTGATCAAGGTCATTGTCACTGTTACCAAAAAAAATATATTCAGTTTCCGCTCAATAAGTTGAGTTTGCTTTAGCCTATTGGCACCAAACTTGATGAATGGGAAGCTTATATCAAGAGGCAGCTTTAGAATGCTACCCAGGTGTCTGGGAGCAAAGTCAAGGTCACTGTTACTTAAAAGTAGAAAAACAGTTTCTACTCAATAGCTTGAGTTTGCTTTGGCGTATTGACACCAAACTTGACGAATGGGTAGCTTATATCAAGAGGCAGCTTGGGATTGCTACCCAGGTGTCAAGGTTAAAGTATTTAGTTTTCATGTTATAACTTGAGTTTGCTTTGACTTTTTGACACCAAACTTGCTGAGTGGCAGCTTTGGATTGCCACTAAGATATCTGGGAGCAAGGTCAAGGTCATTTGCTTAAAATAGAATTTTCAGCTTTTACTCAATAAATTCAGTGCACTTTGACCTATTGATTGCTGTCTCATCAAAACTTGGTTGTTGAAAACCTGCTTTTCGTCGCAATGCGGCGCTTTTTTTGTTTTTTGTTTATTGATTCCTAGCTTTAAGAGACACTGACATTCTAATCTCTTTATTACTTCAATAGCTACATTTACATGTTATATGAACATGTAGTATGTAAGTTTTTTGGCTTAAGATACATGTCTTGTAGCAGTTTCTGTTTGTATGTAACAACATTTATAGCAATGCTCTTTGGTAATAAAAATTTGGAGAGCATGTAGATTAATAATGTATTACATCTGTACTTCTGTCAAACTTTACACTCTTCACATCGTCTTCATTTTTTAACAATATACATGTATGTCCTGTACATTATATGTATGAAGCATGGTGTTCTAGTCTTCAATGGTGTTAGTAGAGAATTGGTCAAGATCAGTGTCTCTGTGGATAAAACTTAGAAGAAACGGTTAAAAATGTTAACCTTCTGTAGAATTAGCAAACATGTGTTTTAAAATGTTTTAACAATAGCTTTAATTAAGAGCATATAAGATGCTTATTACCTGACTAAGCAGTGCTGAATGTAAAATTATGTTTCATAAAACAAAAAAAAGTTGTAAGCAAAGTAGTATTTTGGCTTCAATACTAAATTATTTTTACTGTACTTATTGACAACAGTCAAGAAAGATAAACGATTTTTGTCACAAAGTGAAAGTACGTTTGTAAAATCTTGCATTATATTTTCACGCCGAACCTCATTTTTACTCTTTATTCATTGATGTGAGATTGCATCATCTTTTGTTCAATTTAGAGTTTTCGGGTGAAATTATTATTTAGAGTATTTTTATGGTTTGCATAAATTTCCATGTCTCAATTTGAACATCTTGCAGTTTATTTCACAAAAATCCTTTCAGTAATAAGAAAGTTACATTTTTGTTTTATGAACCAGATATATGTATTATGTCTGTATTTGAAGGACGGGCCTTTATTTTACATAACTATTTTTCCCGTCGTCCCAGCTTTATTTCGGGCAAATCGATTTTTCATGTTTTGCACGATCCGTTTTCCCGGTCAGTACTCAGTAGTTTGCTATATAATGACTAAATTGTAATTGATATATTGCAATGCACTGGACGTTATTCAGGTCACTATGACGGTGACAGACAAATTATATTTGTCATAAAATTACAGCTTGTACAAGGTAAATTTAATTTTCTAGAGATTTTGTTTCATAAAGTTTTGCTATTTCGTAAAATACAATTTTCTATTAGAATTATAGTTTATTTGATTCAGGTTTAGTTATTTGGCAGTAATTTATTGTTTTCTAAATTTTCTATTTTTTTGCAGATTAAATTTTAAAAGCTCTTTTTTTCTAGTGTTTCGCTATTGCAAATTTATACCGAGACATGTTAATTGTTGTATGTTAATTGAAGTTTTAATTATATTGTAATTGTATAGGAGCCATGAATATTTTATATATATATAATATATATATATATATATATATATATATATATATATATATATATATATATATATATATATATATATAATATATATATATATATATATATATATATATAAGCAAAAACGCTAATTTAAAATTGCCGTAGCTTTCGGCCTTGCGGCCTTCTTCAGCAGCATTTATTTCACATACCATTGAAACATTACGATTATTAATTATAATAAATGCTGCTGAAGAAGGCCACAAGGCCGAAAGCTACGGCAATTTTAAATTAGCGTTTTTGCTTATATACGGCAAGTTAGAGATTTTACTTTTTTACTTTATATATATATATAAAAAAAATAAAAGTTCATACAGTGCTAAAGTATAAATACCAAAGTACTTTCGGCGTATTATGCCTTCATCAGGGGTGTATTACATGTATAATGTGCACACAATCGAGCACAAAATCTCAATACGTGTGTACTGTATAGTATCAAAAATTGAACTGAGTTCTACTTGAAAATAATAAATACATAGTATATACCTCCATACATAGGTCCCACATGAAATTTAAAAGGACTGCATGAAAATATGAAACAACATTATACAACTTATACCTATTCTCCATACCTATCCGGTGGATGTATCACACGTCTAGGGCGTGGGATAGGGCGTGAAGATAAAACAGGCGTATGTACTGGAATGACTGGAATAGTCACTGGAGTACTTGGTCTACTCACTGGAGTAACTGGTACACTTACTGGAGTAGCTGGAACGCTTACTGGAGTAACTGGAACACTTACTGGAGTAACTGGGATAGTTACTGGAGTAACTGGAACACTTACTGGAGTAACTGGAACACTTACTGGAGTAACTGGAACACTTACTGGAGTAACTGGTACACTCAATGGAGTAACTGGGACATTGTCTGGGGAATATGTCACAGGATTGGGGTGAATCCTGGGAACAAATGAAGGGATAGAAATAGAAGGAGCGTCAGAAGAATGTCCATAATCAACGCGAGTATTGCGACTGCGAGTAACTGGAAATCTCATCTGTGGTATTATGTATACACCAGATGATGATTCAGAAGAGCTAGAATCAGCATCATACTCTTTCTGTATAGGAACACGTCTAGGTTTTGGTTTAGGCTTAGTTGCAACAGGTAAATCTGTATCTTCTTCAGGGATAGAAATAAATGGAAGAAGCATATTCTGTGAAGGGTTCTGACAGGACCTTTTCGAGACTCAAGTTGTACTTTATATACAGGTTGGTCAGGAAATGGTATGTCAATTATAACAAAAGGATCCTTCTCCCACTTATCTGCCAGCTTCTGTCGACCTTGAAGATTGACTTTTCGGACCAAAACAATTTCGCCTACAACAAATTTGTTCTCGCAAACTCTACAGTCATATTGCTTCTTGTTTTGATCAGCCCGTTTTTTTGGCAACATCACCAGCTAACCGATAAGCATATTGAAGGCGTTCCTTCAAATGAGAAACATAAGTAGTAGGAGAAAGATGTTTAGAATTAGAAGGAAAAGTACCAAGATAGGCATCAACAGAAAGACGAGGATGCCATCCAAACATAAGAAAGTGAGGAGAAAAACCTTTAGAAGAGTTCTTGGTGGCGTTATAAGCCTGAACAAGAGAAGGAACAAAATCTTAGATTTATGATCTTCTGCCAGAGTACCTAACATTCCGAGAAGGGTCATATTAAATCGTTCAGCTGATGGATTTCCCATAGGGTGGAAAGGAGTGGTTCTTGTCTTTTGAACATTTGCAATTTTGCAAAGTTCCTTGATGACTCGACTTTCAAAATTCCGCCCCTGGTCAGAATGCAGCTGCTCTGGAAAAGAATAGTGGACATAAAATGTTCATATAAGGCACGTGCAGTGGTAGTCGCCTTTTGATAACGGCAAGGAATAGCCTCTTCGTATCTGGTAAAATGGTCGGTAATGACCAAGACGTCCTCATACCCTCCTTTGGACTTTTCCAGCTTCAAGAAATCCATACACACAAGTTGCATGGGTCTTGAAGTCTGGATTGGAACCAATTCTGCAGCAGGTACAACCGGTGTCTTTCTGCAAATGCAACTTTTGCAACCTGAAATGCGACTATTAAAATCTGCCTCCATGCCAGGCCAATAAAAACGTTGACGAGCTAACCATAGAGATTTATCACGTCCGGGATGGCCTACATTGTCATGAACACCAGTAAAAGCTATATTCCTATGAGAATAAGGAATAACAAGTTGTTGAACTTCTTCTCCATCCAGAGTGGCGGTACAATAAAGAGCACCATCTTTGATAGAAAGACGAGAGAAGTCACGAAGAAGATATTTGACGTCTTTTGACATCTCCTCCCCCCTCGGACGAGAACCAGAACGTAGGATGGAAAGAACAGAAGATATATCAGTGTCCTTAGACTGTTCTACCACCCAATCCACTGGTCTGACTGCAGCTTCAGAAGGAAAAGATTCCTCATTGGCCATATGAGGGACCTCATCTCCTGTGCAACATTCAGCAGAAGAAAGAGAGACAGAAACAGCAAAGCACACTGCATTGACAGCGTCGCTGAAAAGTTGTGGTCGGCGAGATAGCCCATCACAATCTTGATTCTGTTTGCCTGACTTATATATGATTTCAAAATCATAGGCAGACAAAGCAGCAATCCAACGATGACCTGTCGCGTCCAACTTAGCAGAGGACAGGACATAAGTTAAAGGGTTGTTGTCAGTAGAAACAAGAAATTGGTTGCCATAAAGATAGTCGTAAAACTTATCACAGACAGCCCATTTCAAAGCTAAAAATTCAAGTTTATGAGCAGGGTAATTACGTTCACTACGTCTTAAACCTCTGCTGGCATAAGCTATGACGTGCTCTGAGCCCTACTGCTCTTGAAGTAACACGGCCCCTAATCCAGACCCACTCGCGTCGATATGGACTTTAAAGGGTTTACTGAAGTCAGCAAAAGCAAGAACACGAGGGGATAAGAGTATCAAAAGAAGATTGCTGAAAATATGATAAACAAGATCAACAAGGAAAGGCGGCGTTCAATGAACGCAATGAGCATCAACCCATACCCATGTAGCAGTCTTTCTAGAACGCTTGGACTTAGATTTGGGAGAATTACCATGACCCTCAAGTAAGTCATTAAGGGGTTTGGCCAACTTAGAATAATCCTTGATATTTCTCCTGTAAAAACCTGCAGTTCCAAGAAATGTCATTAATTCAGTAATGTTCTTAGGGACTGGCCAAGAAGAAATAGCAGAATTTTTCTCGGGATCAGTAGAAATACCATTCTCAGAGACAGCATGCCCTAGATAAGAAACGGACGTTTTGAAAAATTCACACTAAGAGCCTTTAAGTTTAAGACCATGAGAAGATAAACGTTGAAAAACATTTTCAAGCCTAACAATATGCTCCTAAAAAGTTTCAGAAAAGACCAAAATGTCATCAACAAAAACAAGACATTCACGCAAAAGAAGGTCACCCATGGCCCGTTCCATGACAGTTTGAAAAGTCGCACCTGAATTAACCAATCCAAAGGCAAGCCTATTGAATTCTTAAAATCCAAGGTTACCAACAGAAAAAGCTGTATAAGGCTTTGAATCTTCCTTAATTTCAACTTGCCAGTAACCACTGCGTTAGTCAAGTTTAGAGAAAAAATAGAACCCTATAAAAGGTCTACAGTGTCATCAAAGCGAGGAAGCATATAGGCATCTTTTTCTTGTTCTTGAGTTAAGCATTCTAAAATCAATGCAGAACCTAAGTGAACCATCCTTTTTTCCGAACAAGAACAACATTAGAAGAGAAAGGAGATTCACTAGGCCTGATGGCACCACAATCAAGCATATCCTTAAGGTGCTGCCTCACCTCTTCATACATTCCAGGAGGAATTTTCCTGTAAGGCTGCTTGAAAGGGGTGTCATCATTTAAAACAATTCTATGGCGTGTGAGATCAGTACAACCAATATCAGTTGATCCCTTGGAAAAAACATGATTCCAATTGCCTAAAACTTGGGGAACACGCAGAAGTTGCTGAGGGGACAGATTCTCAGTATCAATATTCAAACCAAGAGAAGATAAATCTGGCTGTGAAGAGGTAGGGTTCACACCATTAGAAACAGAATGAGAAGAAGCAAGGTTGTCTAGCACTGTAACTTCATTAACCACACAAATGTTAGATTTCGGCTTAATAGTCAATGTCCTCGCAGTCAGATTACAGATGCGTACAGGCACCTTTGCATAACCGCTTTCATTGGACAGTGAAACTATTTGTGGCCGAACAATATATAAAATATCTGCATCAGGGTTTTCAGTCACAAGCTTAGTATCACTAGAGACACCTCTAACAAGACCATTAACAGAAATAGACTCATACGGTGCAACTGTAATAGGATGGTCATTGGTAGATTTGACTGTGTGTGGCTTACAAACTAAACTGTCAAATGCTGATTGCCAAACTT
Source organism: Ruditapes philippinarum (assembly GCF_026571515.1). Classification (NCBI taxonomy): domain Eukaryota; kingdom Metazoa; phylum Mollusca; class Bivalvia; order Venerida; family Veneridae; genus Ruditapes; species Ruditapes philippinarum. Next base: position 128,386 of record NW_026852444.1, read on the forward strand.
GAGACAAATTTGAATCAGTAGATAAAAGTTTACAGAGCCTGATAACATTGGTACCCAATGTCACAGGACAAGATATGTTGTTATGTGTATCAGGGACAACTAATACAGGCACAGGCAACTGAAGGTTTAATTCCGGTATAGCAATCGGAACTTCAATGTACCCTAAAATATCTAAAAATTGCCCATTTGCAACTGAAATGTATAAATTGATATTGAAATTTGTCAAGTTCAACAGTTGCGATCTATTTGACAATGACAAATAGAATGAGTTTGATACTGTTGAAACCATTGAGCCAGTATCAGCTAGAGCTATGGCTGAAATACCATTAAATACAATATTGGCCTTATTGGAACATCCAATAATTCTACTAGCATGTGATTGCTTTTCAACAACAGAGGCGGACCCTAGTTTGGGTAAACCGCAGAAGATCCCTGTTGCGCAGCAACATGGACCTGCTGATTTATACCTTTACTACGGCCACGCCAACTGCGATTGGTATTGTAAGATGTGTTACGGACTGGTGTGTTATTAGGTGCTGTTTGAGGTGGTGTCTGATATCTGTATGTCTGTACTGGGGGTGGTGATGTGTTCCATTGAGGCAAAGGAGTAGGTTGTGTAGGTAATGAGAGATTATCAAGTTTCTTTAAAATGGCATTAAATCTCCTATCAACACCAGACTGTAAACCCGCATTTGTTCAGTGAAACGGTGCTCCGTGTCCTTCTTAGATTTTTCTACATAGGAAATAGAAGCCATTTCACCAGACACCTGCGAATTTACAGAAATTTTAGATTTGGGCTGGACAGACGGAATAGTACAAATACAAATACAAATACAAATACTTTATTCGCTTTAAGGCCTCCGGCCCATGCAAAAACATATATACAGAGAAACAATTTACATAAAATTTATAGCATGTGCACAATGTTTAAACATATACTATATAAATTTAACTGAAAATAACTTTTAAGCATAAAAAAAAAATTCTGGGAGTTTCTTAATTATCATTTTGTATCTAAGTCATATTAATTGTTAATCTTTCTTTTTTTTCAAAAGCGTAAACAAAAATGTTGCTGTACCCTTTATAAGATCATTATTTTTTGTAGACATTAATATATTAAATTTGTTTCGGGTTGGAGCATTTAGGTACTTAATCGGTAAATATAATTTTCTAAGTTCTGAATAAAAATCACAACATAGTAAAAAATGAAATTCATCTTCTATTACATTCTTAGAACATTTTGTGCATAATCTGTTTTCCCTCAATATCTTTTTATGTCTACCAACCTCAATTTCAAGATCATGTGACCCTATTCTAAAATTTGAGTATATATATCTAAATTTTCTAATGTCTAGAACATCTAAATAACATTCATATGAGAAATTTTCCTTAAACATACCATAAAAAGACAATTTTACATTAGAGGTTACAGATGAATGCCACTCTTGTAGGTATATATCTTTTAACCTATTTTCAAATTGTGCTATAAAGTATTTATCTGATGTAACAGATTGACTTTCCCATACATATCCAAAACCATCATTAAACATCATTAAGTAACACTTTTTAACTAATCTATCGTTTGGCATTTTAATAATTTTTAACCAATAGTTAATACACCTCTTAACGGATATTAAATACATGGGATACCTCCCGCAGTCGCCTAATACAGCTACATTGGATGCATTTTGTTTACAACACATAAAGCGTTTGCATGCATAATATTGTACTCGTTCTAGCTCTTCAAATTTACCCATGCCCCAAATTTCAGCCCCATAAAGTAACTGAGGACATATTTTAGTATCAAATAGTTTAAAAAATACTTTCTTATTTAATTGGCCACAATCATACAAGGATTTTAAGATTGATATAAAAACCCTCTTACCCTTTATGCATAACTCGTGTACCATTCTTTTCATAGAAAGTTGTCTTGTAAATGTTAAACCAACGTAACTAAAAGCATTAACAACTTCAATCTGCTTGTTTTTATAAGTCCATTTTTCAATTTTACATAATGTACCACCATTTTTAAAAACAACTATTTTTGTTTTACTTTCATTTACTTTAAGTTTATATGTATCGCAAAAAAATGACAAAGTATCTAACTGTTTTTGTAAACCAGAAATTGTATCTGAAAGGAGAGCAATATCATCTGCAAACATTAAAGATAAAAGTTGTGTCTCAGACGGATGTAATTGAATTCCTCTTATGCCACTATCATCTAAAATATGTTGTAATTCATCTATATAGAAAGAGAAAAGAATCGGGCTGGCCAAACAACCTTGTTTTAATCCTACTGAACTTAATATGTAATCACTTCTTTCATTATTACATCTAATACATGCTTTAACGGTTCTATACATACTTTGAAAAGCTATATACAATTTTCCACTGACACCCCCATTTCTAAGTACATTCCAAAGAATTTGTCTATTTATGGTATCAAAACATTTATGAAAATCAATGAATGCAAACAAATATCTTTTGTTTTTTTATTTTTAACTAGTCTATCGGTTAAAGATTTTTAAAATAAATGCATTATCCACAGTTGAGTATCCTGCTTTAAAACCACTCTGGTTTTCAGAAATTTTACTATATATTTGTGTAAAAAAATTCAAACGAGCCACTAAAATCCACAATATATTTTACCTAAAACATTTTGGTAAACTTATACCCCTATAATTGTCCACATTGTTTATATCCCCTTTTTTGTGAAGTGTTGTTATAATAGATTCACACCAGGATTCTGGATACTCGCCTGTAGCAAATAGTCGATTAAAACAATTTAACAAGTATATGTATAAAGCTATCTATACCGTAAATGAAAAACTCTGGGATTAGATTATCAGGACCTGGTTTTTTACCAGTTTTAATATGCTTTACAGCCATTCTTACTTTCATCTTCAGTGATCTCAGAATTAAAAATGTATTGATCAACTTCATTATCTATTTCTTCATTTATCATTTCTAAATTTTCACCAGTATTTTCATCACATTCATAAGGTTTAGCAGGCCTGTAAAATATTCAAGCCATTCCTGGGTAGAAATATTGTTTACTGTCCTACTTTTCTTGCCAGTCATAGATTTAAGTTTTGACCAAAATGACTTAGGATCGTTTACTTTTGCTGTCAGGTCATCAAGGTTTTGTTTATTGTATTCTCGCATCTTCAAATTACACTTGTTTTTAAACTCATTTCGTTTTTAAAAGATATCTTTGCAAATTTATGTCAGGCCTACAATTCCTATATTGTCTTAACAGTTTATATTTTTTGATTTTTTTAAAATCTTACAATCTAAATCGAACCATTTTGGTGATGAAGGAAGCTTAAAATTTGACTTTTTTTGAAAATGCTTACCAATATCAGTTAGACATGTACTAAAATTAGATACAATATTATCGATCCCAACTTGAGTGTCCTCAATGGATTTTACAAAAGTTCAGCATTACATCTTTTGTGAATAATTCATTCAGTTTCTCTTGATAAACATTCTTATCACTATATGGGATTTTGTAAAAGATAAAATTGTTATTCCCTTGGGCATTTAATTTTTCTCTTTCATTTTTATACATTTTCAGCTTTTATATTTAATGGAAAATGCTTTGATTCGCCCCTTTCATCAATTTTAAAATCTGTAATATTACTTATCAAAATCTTCTGAGCATAATGCATAATCAATTACACTGCAGCCCAAAGTAGAAGTATACGTAAAATGACCATAATTTTTGTCTTGTCCAAAACGCCCATTCATGATATATAAAGAATACACTTTACACATTTCAATAAATAATTTACCCTGCGAATTTATAGTCTTATCACAAGATTTACGTATTTCATCAATTGGACTTTGAAAAAATTGGTTATATTCTTCAAGTTGGTTAATATTGTGTTCAACATTTAAGCATTCGCTCAATTCACCACATCTTGCATTTAAATCACCCATTATAATAATATTACAGTCTTGGTAATTACTAATAGCAAGAGTTTAATACTTCCTCCAATAATGATACACCTTTTAATGTTTTATTACTATAAAAAGGGGAGTCAAGTGGTGGTAAATAGGCAAAAAATAACAATGTATCTTTAGCTAATTTTGTAACAGACTTTGAAATTTTCAATATAATGCCTACTTCACATTCATGGATAACACGTGTAATATATTTAATCAATTCATTTTTTACATACACGGACATGCCACCCATGGCCCTGCCAAACATCGAATTTCTAACTGCTGGTAAAAAGTAACATTTATGTGACACAAAAATATTATTTGTAAGATCATTATTTTTTCCCAGGTTTCTCCTAATGCAAAATATTTCAAAAGTTGACAAATAAAGAATAAAATCATGAAAAAAATGTTTTGACACAAATCCTTCAATGTTCCAGAAACATAAATTTACTTCTTGTTCATATGGGCTTTTGGCCTGATCGCTATTTAACACTAATATGATTTATGTCATTGTTTCTGGTTAACTTCCATATCAGAGCTTTCCTGGGTATTTTTTACGCCTTGCGTTAATAAATGTTCTAGCCCTTTTTTCTTCCTCATCTCGTATATGAAGTTTTCCTTAAGGAAAATAGCCTGTTTTTCCATTAAGTTTTAATTCCGCTAATGTGGATCTTTTGTCTAGAAAGTAAGCTCGTCTGATATACGTATACCATTAATACGCAAAATTCTCCCTGCCTTTAAATAGTTTTAAACTTACAGTATTGTTCTTTGAATTTAACTATGACCATTCTAGTTTCACTTAGCCGTTTACCTCACAATCTATAAGCATCTAGTATACAATCTATATTCCAAGTATCATCTGGGCATGCCACTTTCAACACTTTATTCAAAATTGAAGCTTTTAAGAGAAATATCTGTTTCTTCTTTGTTCTCAGATAAGCCAAATATTCTTAAATTATTTCTTATATTTTGTCGCTCAAGCTTTTCAACTGTATCGCCAACCTGATTAAAGATTTCCAATTTCTGTTCACACATTTCATGCATAGTGTCAATATCTAAATGTAGCATTTCTATATCACCACGTAAATGCTCCATATTTGATTCAATTTTATTACATTTGCTTTCTTGGTAACTCTGTTTAATTTCCAAGGCATCTACTCTCCCTTTAACTTCCATGCAAATGTAGTATCCTTCTCAATCCTACGGATTTCCATTAAAAAATCATCATAGTCAGAAGCAGAGTCAAGCTTATGTCTACTGCTTGCCCTTAAAGAATCTGACCTTAAACCTGACCATAACTTTTCACATAATAATTCATTCCTAGCAGACTTCGGTACAGAACCACCCTCAAAAGCTCTCTGCAAAGTGCACTCTAAACGACACCCATAAGCTGCTACCGATTCATCAACGCCCTGAGATGCATTGAAGAATTCCTTCATAGTAACACCTTGCCTTGACGGTTCAGCATAATTCACAGACAACTTATGTAAAATATCATCTATGGACACAGATTCACCTAACGAAACTACCAAACGTCTAGCTGTGCCCCTTAAAGAAGATCTCACAGCTTGACGAACTTGGGAGTCAAGTAAAGATGTATCTTTCTTAAGACACTGTACCTCATGGTGCCACTCATAATAAGAAATTTCACCTTTAGGGGTAGGGTCATCTCCAGAAAAAGGTGGAATCTTAGGAGTACGGGATAAAATTGGGGAAGGTGAAGATGGGGGAGCAGAAGGAGAAAAACTGAAGGAAGTAGGCTTTATACCTCTACCATAACCATGAGAGGGTGTCTTAGCTGGTGTTCCATCCTTAACAGAGATATGGTACTTTGACGACAAAAAAATAATCATCTCTTCCTCAGAAAAAGAATATTTCTTCTCACCTTCTGAATCTTCCATCTTTAAAAAAATGCAAAAAAATGAAAGGGAAAAAGAATAGACCCTGGGATTGAGTGGACAGATGAAAACAAAGTCAATAAATAAAATAAACAGAAAATAAAAAAATAAAATAAATAAGTGTACAAAGAATAAATCACTGAAGCGGAAATATAGGGTAAAATAGACCAGGAAAATACACCTAACTTATGGTGAAAAAGCAATAAGTTTATTTTAAATTACACTCAATAATCAAATTTATTGATGTATTCACAAACAATAATAAAAGCAAGTAAAAATCCTTCTATTTACCTGATAACTCTTACCAGAATTGTTTTTAAATCAATACACCTTAAAAAAATAATAAAAGGTAACTATGTATTTTACCAAGTAATAACTGTACCAATATTAGTACCTTCAATTCACAAATTCCTGTTTTGAACCAGTACTGTTCAACAAAAATGATACCAAATAATTCGGTTCAGTACTGAGTTGTCAGTACACAAAGTGTTACTAGGACATTACAAGTTCCTGTGGATAACCAGTACTAAAATATTTCAATACCTAAACTGGATAATAATTACACATATCACATATATAATATACAAATTATATTTGGGCAGATACTTCTTAAATATTGCCTGGTAAATACCAGTATTTATATATTAAATATTTCCTGGTTGTCACCAGTACTTACCCATCAATTCACAAAAAAAATGTAAAATAATTATTACAGTGTAATTCCTGGATGTAACCAGTACTTGAATGACCAGTAATATACTTTAAAAAAATGGGCAGTTCACATTAAATGTCTGGTGAAAAAAATCAAAGGAATTTAGTTTATCAAAGAAAAACAAAACAATCAATACCCTTAATCAATTACCAATTACCAGATGATTTACCACTGCTATGCCGTCCAACCAAATGACTTACCAATCAAACCAACGCCAAAAACAAAACAAACCGAATAAATCACACGACAGCACTTACTTTCAAACAGAAAAATGCTTTCACGCGAATTGGTTCTGGGTGTTAATTTGTTAGTTAAGTAGAGAAGTACAGATACAAAGATAAGAAATAGAGCATAATATATATATTCAATTGTTACGAGCCAGGCGTAACGAGAAAGAAAAGCCAGCAACAAACTTGTAACAATAACAAATTTATTACAGAAAAATTAATAAAGAAAATCAAAATAACAAATTATGTGTACAAATACCTGAAGTCCAAATAAAAATGTAAATTACAAATGTCTTATCCGATCCTGGAATGATCCTTTTTGAATGGCACAGTTAAATCCAAGTTAAATACAAGAACACTTTAGAATAAATTCCCACAATAAAATCCACAAGAATAATTTATTTTAAAATCTAAGCTCCAATAATTCATTTAATATCCAAGTTGAATAATACTCCAAATATATTGATGACTTAAAAGGTAACTGATGACTTAAAAGATCACTGATTACTTAAAAGGTGATACGAAAGAAAAATGTCTTCTATATATATTAAGCTAAGAAGTTTCTATAATAGTCTCCCATTTACTACAGTAATCATAATCTAGCAACTTCAACAATAAAGATCATTCCAGAAGTTTCTATCTAAATATACTGCATGAGTTTTCTACAACAGTTAAGAAAGTTCTAGTACATACATGTAGTTTATGTTCTAAAAATAGAACAATGATAATATTGGAAATACCAACTGGTCAGATACAAACTATATACATGTAATATTTTGCATACATAACACAATACACAAAGTAAACAAACACAGTAATCAAGATCCTTATTTTTTTTCTAAATATCTTTTTCAATGTAAACAAATAATTGAAAGACCCTAAAGATTTCTTAAATATCTATTTAAGTGTATTTATACTATTAATTTTTACTATGATTACCCAGATAACTAAATATAAATCAATGTATATCAATAAGACAAATAGTATTTACATGTATTTACATATACAAAAATGAAATATACACAAAGATATTTACAAACACATAACAAATAAACAGTAGCAGTATTTTCAAAAGGATTTATCAAAATATAAACGAAATAGAATTAAATTTCTTGTATATAGTATTAACTATCCGAAATTTATGGTTTATTCGAAATTACCTAAAGAAAAATATGAAAGATCGCGAAATTGTGTGACAAAATTACATAATCGTTGTTAACATAAACTAAATCAAATGACAAGTCCTTTTTTATGAGAGAATCAAAATTTATCAGAAAAGAAAATGAATAAAACCAAAAATCTACTTAATATATGTATAAATATAAAGAAATTTACCGTGTTATTAAATTTTCCACAACAGGTCAAACAAAATTTGGAATATGGGCCGAAAGTAGTACCTAAGTTAACAAAGAAAAAAAGTCCTTACAAAAATGAAAAATACCGCCAAAAACAATAAAAATACACAATAATAAAATGTCTGCTTACATGCTCGTATATATAAAAATCCGTAAATATTCGCAATTAAAATACACAAATATCACAGTTCACAGTTCCAAATTCTTCCGCGTCCTAGATTACACTGTTTATATTTACAAATATCAGCTGATCACTATATGTACATGTGTCTTCGTCTAGTTGTTGTGGCGCGAAGAGCTCTAAATAAAAATATGGATGGGGTGGGGATAGGGGTGGGGTTGGGAGGTATACCTATGTACAGATGTAAGAAATCTCTCCTACTGCTGCCTTGGTTGCCGTGGTGAGGTCTCTGCGATCTTCCTGGTCCTTAGATTGCCATTGGATCCCAGGTGGCCTCCAACCAGAGAACAGCTCGCCTGGCTCGTCTTTTGAAATCTCGTCAGGGAGCCAATTTGTAGTGGGGGGTTTCCAACAATAAACAATAAACATCTTGATATGTTTATATATGTTCATTCAATAAAAAATAAAACCTGTAACAAATAAATAAGTATAAGACATCACATTACAAATAAATATAATACAAGACAAATACATTTCACAAAATACATATTACAGAATATTACACAACAATTCAAATTACAATAAAAACAATTTCACAAATAAATATATACAAATATACATACCAGGCTTTAAATAGATGAGAACTAAATAAATAGTGGAAATCAGAATCAAATATTTCTATAAAGAAATTACTGAATGTTAAATATTTTTTATAGCTCTTTACACTTCGAAAGCGAGACAAGGAGTGGTCAGTTACCAAGAAATGTTATATTCCTGAACCAAATCATCTAAAAATAACTTGCATACCAAAACCAATCATCCATCACTCAACTTGCAAAACCAGTTCAATCATCCATACAAAATGAACAAAGACAAACATGAACACATAACACCACAATAGATTTGGTTTGGCCTTAAAGGTAAATTATTACCGTAAACATTCTAAAAAGATAACTTGGCTTATTTTAACCTTATCTACACATTGTTTATTTTAGTACTGTGTACAGTGAAGGTACATTTTGATTATAGCGCTAGAGTGATAAATGCGTTTAATTATATGGTGTTACACTGAAGTGTAGTGTTATAGTGCACCGTGATTGCACTTAGTGAATATAGCGTTTGTATTTAAGGGTTGTAGTGTTACCCTTTAATGATACTTTGATATCATTGTTCTACCTCACGGTAAGATTTTACTTGTATCCTAAGTTGTTGTTGTAGTAGTGTTACAGTGTAGGAAATATACATAATAAGTTCAAGATGACTAGTGTAAATGAGTTGATGAAGGTAGGTCAGGAGTTAGGGTATACAGATGAGGCTTTGAGAAACTTTTTCAAAGAGGAGCAAGCAAGGAAGAGTGAAGAAAGACATAGTAGGTTAGAAGCTGAAAAGGAACGTTTAGAAGCTGAGAAGGATAGGTAGACTTAGAAGCTAGGTTAGCAAAAGAGAAGTTAGATTATGAGTTTAAGATTTCTAGGGAGAAGTTAGAGTATGCTCGTCAGTTAGAAAGAGAGAAGGAGGAAGCCGAAACTAGGAGGTTAGAAATAGAGATAGGAATGGAAAAAAGAGAGGTTAAGTAATGAGGCTAGGGTTGCAAAGGAGAAGTTAGAAATAGAAATAGGAATGGAAAAAGAGAAGTTAAGTAATGAGGCTAGGGTTGCAAAGGAGAAGTTAGATTATGCTCGTCAGTTAGAAAGAGAGAAGGAGGAAGCAGAAACTAGGAAGCTAGATACAGAACATAAGATGAAGATAGAGTTAGATATGTTAGGTAAGAAGAGTGTAGGTAAGGTTAAGGTTAAGATGACTCCATTTGGAACGAAAGATTGATTCTATGGATGCGTATTTGAATGTTTATGAAACTTATGCGTCTGCTCAGAATTGGGAACATGAAATGTGGTCACTAAACTTACCGTTTCTGTTAAAAGGTACTGCGCTAGGGAGGTATTTGATAGGCTACCATTAGAAGATAGGACGGATATGATAAGCTGAAAGATGCTTTGTTTCAGGCAGTTTGAGTTGACTGATGATGGGTTTAAGAAGAAGTTTTAGGCCTGAAAGGCCCCGTGAAAAAGACTTTTGTTATGTTCCTAGCTAGAATTTCTAGATACTTAGATGGTTGGCTAAGATTGAGTAAGTGGAGAAGACTTATGAAAAGTTGTTAGACTTCATAGGAAGGGATCAATTTATAGATATCTGCAATAGAGAACTATATCAGAACGCTTAGTAGTAAGAAGTTGTTTCAGCCCCGTGAAGTAGCGGAAGATGCAGATGTGTTTGCCAAGACTAGAGGAGGTCCGAAGTATGCAGTGAATCATGGAATTAAAGAAAGAGCTAAGCCTTATGCAACTGCCGAGTAGACCTGTAGATAGAAATCAAGGTAAGTAGTTATCATATGGCAAAGAGGTAACGATAGGACTGGTAAATAGAGGTAGAGCATCTCAGCAGTATGAAGGTTATAAATGCACATATTGTGGTCGTTAGGGCATACAACATTTTCTGTAGAAATTTAAGGCTACAAATAAAGCTAACGCAGCGGTAAGACATAGAACCGAACTCAATGAATCCAAGTAAGAATGATAATAGTTATCAGGGTAATAGAAGGCGAGGAGGTTATAGAAAGTAGGAGTAGAAGTAGAGGAAGAAATAGAGATGCAGATTCGAAAATTTGTGATGCCGAGATCAAGATAGTGGGTAGTAGTTGATAGAACTTGGGGATTTTGAAGACTTAGGTACAGTTACTATAAATTCATGTCCGACAACTAGAGGTATATGTAATGGTAAAGCTAATAGTTGCAATTGAGAGATTACTGGGTGTACATGTGTCATAGTACGAAGGAAATTTTGGTAAATGCCCAAATCAATTGTTCGGAAGTCCAGAAGATGTAAGTACATTGATGGTAGTGAGCACAGATTAGACATGTCGTTAATTGATCTCTTGATTGTCCGTATTACAGGGGTACTGTAGAAGCACTGTGTAGATAATCCTACAAATGATTGTAATTATCGGTATTATAGAGGGTGCTGTAGAACCAAATTTTGGTAAAAGTTAGCTTCAGCAGTAGAAAACAAGATCGCAGAGTAAAGTTAAAACTCATAGAAGACTTAAAGTTCCCTTCACAGATTTTTAGACATCACTAATGTAGAGTTTGTAGAGAAGCAGCAGGGCAGATAGTACATCAGATGGATGTAGAAAGAAAGGAGAGGAAGGTACTGTTAGAAAACTGTAGAGGTAAAGGGCAAATTGAAGTTTCAGATCAGGAATAAGATGTTGTTTAGAGAGTTTACGAACAGGAAAATGGCGACGTAAGTAGGCAGTTAGTAGTTCCTAAGGTTTTAGAGAGACTGTGTTAAAAGTAGCGCATGACTCGCATTTGGCAGGACATCTGGTATTAGGAAGACAAGTGATAGAGTCTTAGGGGGAGTTCTATTGGCCAGGTGTTCTTGTAGAGGTTAGACGATATTGTCAGTCTTGTGATATTTGTCAACGTATTATTTCTAAAGGTAACTTTAGGTAAGATGCCTTTAATTGATACTCCTTTTAAGAGAGTTCGCGTTGACATTGTTGGTACGATCGAACCTATGACTGATAGGAAAAACCGATATATTTTGACCATGGTAGACTATGCTACCAGATATCCTGAAGCAATTGCATTGCCTAGTATAGAGACTGAAAGAGTAGCCGAAGCATCAGTTGACATGTATAGTAGATTAGGTGTTCTAGAGGAAATGCTTACAGATTGTGGATCACAATTTACTTTCACAGATTATGAATGAAGTTAGTATGTTGGCTGTCTCTTAGACAGTTAACGGACTACACCGTATCATCCGATGTGTAATGGTTTAGTGGAGAAATTTAATGGTAGTTTAAAGCAGATGTTGAAAACGGATGTTGTAGTGAAAGACCTACAGATTGGGATAAGTATTTGAATGCTATGTTGTTTGCGTATCGGGAAGTTCACAAGAGAGTTTTAGGATTCTCGCCATTTGAATTGTTATATGGACGTTAGTATAAGAGGTTCCAATTACCATTTTGAGAGAGTTATGGTCAGAAAAAATAAAGAATGACAAAAGTTAAGACAACTTATCTAGTATGTAGTTGATTTGCAAGAAAGACTAGAAAGTACATGTAAAGATAGCACAACAGGAGTTAAAGAAGAGCAGTATTAGGTATAGAAAGTATTACAACAGGAAAGCTAGAGATAGAACTTTTAAGAAGGAAGTAAAGTACTGGTTCTTAATACCTACAAAACGCAATAAGTTGTTATTACAATGGAAAGGTCCATTTGTAGTTTCCGAGGTCGTGAACAAATTAGATTATCGGATAGACATAGGTAACAATAAGATCAAAACTTTCCATGTCAATATGCTGAAGGAGTATGTTGAAAGAAATTTCGAACCAGAACGAGGTGCATTGGCAAAGGTAAGTGCAGCTGTTGTAGAAGCGGAAAATGGGGATGATAGATTAGAGGAAGATGATAGTTTAGAAACAAGTTACCAAGATAATAGTGACATATTGTTATGTCCATTGAAGAAAGGTTCAGAGACATATAAAGATGTTCAGGTCAATCCTGACTTACAAACCGATTGTAAGACTCAGATTGCAACCTTGTTTAAGAAATTTTCATATGTTATAACAGATATACCCGGAAATATGTCATTGGTTCAGCATGACATTAAGTTGACTACGTCAGAACCGGTAAGTACTAAGGGTTATCCTATTCCTTTTCACTCACAGCAGATAGTGAAGGAAGAAGTACAGCAGACAGTAAAAGAAGAAGTTGATAAAATGCTAGAGTTGGGAGTTATCGAACCTTCTAATGCTCCGTTTTCTAGTCCAATTGTCCTTATCAGGAAAAAGGATATCACGATTAGGTTCTGTATTGATTTTAGACAGATCAATTAATGCACGGTATTTGATGCGGAACCGATGCCCAATATGGAACAGATATTTTCGAAATTATCAAAATACATGTATTTTTCGAAAATTGACCTTAGTAAAGGATACTGGCAAGTTCCTTTGTCTGACAATGCAAAACCTTTGACCGCATTTGAAACACCGTCGGGACTTTTTCAATTCCGGAAAATGCCCTTTGGTTTAGTCAATGCCCCTGTAACGTTCTGTAGACTGATGAGAAAGGTTTTGAAAGATCTAGGTCACTCAGATACTTTTATAGATGATATTTTGGTCTATACAGTCACATGGCCAGAGCATATCAATGCATTGTATGAGTTATTTACCCAATTAAGAGAGTTTAGGCTTACTGCTAGACCTGAAGTGTTTCAAATGTTTTGAAAAAAATGGAATTTTTAGGTCATATGATAGGAGGTAGTAAGTCCATTGAACCTGTTCTCAGTAAGGTCAAGGCAATTAAGGAGGCCGAGAGACCAACGACTAAGCGAGGAGTCAGGCAATTTTTAGGGGTTGTGTCTTGGTACCGGAAGTTCATCCCTGGCTTTGCCGCCATTGCTGTTCCGTTGACCGATTTGACAAAAAGGTTTCAACCAAATCGTATTGAATGGGGTGAAAGTCAGGAAAAGGCTTTTCAGACTCTTATGGCTAGTTTGACCGGTCCGCCCATTTTGAAATTACCAGATTTAGACAAGATATTTATTCTCAGAGTTGATGCTTCTGATTGCGGATCTGTATTACTTCAAGAACAAGATGAGGAGAAATTTCTTGTAGCTTATGGCAGTAGAAAGATGTTACCAAGAGAACAGAAGTATTCTGTAATAGAGAAGGAGTGCCTTGGTATTGTTTGGGCAATTTCTAAATTTCACAGATACTTGATTGGTAAGGAATTTAATCTAGAGACAGATCACCAGCCGCTTTTGTATCTTAACAAGGCAAAGTTAGGTAACTCTAGAATAATGAGATGGTCTTTGCTTTTGCAGCAATACAGGATGAGGATAAGAGCAATCCCAGGTAGAGAAAACATAGGTGAAGATTATTTAAGCAGGGTATAACGTAGAGTGTAGTGTAGTATTTATGGTGGTTATGAATATGATGTACAGTATTTCTACTTACATTTTTGCAATTTGTCGTTTTCACTTTGTTGTATTTAAAGAAAATTTATCAATTTTCTTATTTAAAGGGGGGCGTAAGTGTCACAAAGTGAAAGTACGTTTGTAAAATCTTGCATTATATTTTCACCCCGAACCTCATTTTAACTCTATATTCATTGATGTGAGATTGCATCATCTTTTGTTCAATTTAGAGTTTTCGGGTGAAATTATCATTTAGAGTATTTTTTTGGTTTGCATAAATTTCCATGTCTCAATTTAAACATCTTGCCGTTTATTTCACAAAAAATCCTTTCAGTAATAAGAAAGTTACATTTTTGTTTTATGAACCAGATATATGTATTATGTCTGTATTTGAAGTCGGGCCTTTATGTTACATTACTATTTTTCCCGCCGTCCCAGCTTTATTTCGGGCAAATCGATTTTTCATGTTTTGCACGATCCGTTTTCCCGCTCAGTACTCAGTAGTTTGCTATATAATGACTAAATTTTAAGTGATATATTGCAATGCACTGGACGTTATACAGGTCACTATGACGGTGACAGACAAATTATATTTGTCATAAAATTACAGCTTGTGAAAGGTAAATTTAATTTTCTAGTGATTTTGTTTCATAAATTTTTGCTATTTCGTAAAATACTATTTTCTATTAGAATTATAGTTTATTTGATTCAGGTTTAGTTATTTGGCAGTAATTTATTGTTTTCTAAATTTTCTAAATTTTTGCAGATTAAATTTTAAAAGCTCTTTTTATTCTAGTGTTTCGCTATTGCAAATCTATAACGAGACATGTTAATTGATATATGTTAATTGAAGTTTTAATTATATTGTAATTGTATAGGAGCCATGAATATTTTATAGATATACGTATATCGTATATATATCTATTCATAAATAACTTATTATGGTTCTTCCATATTTGTGTAACTTTATGTAAAATGCTGCAGTATCGTAATGTTTTGTTTCAATCAATTTAATTTACGTTATCATCTTACTTCATTTCATTTATCATCAGTTTTTGTTATAAGTAAATACAACGTATCAAAACTAACGTATCTCTAGAGAAGGATCTTCAGTGGCATGATTTTGGAAGACGTTTATTTATTGGTGGTTATTATGTGGCGTATATTTGAATATATTTGCACGCAGTATTATGCGGATGTGATTGAATTTTTGTTCCACGGAATGTATGGTGTACTTTAGTTGACATTTTGTTTATTCAAAGAAGCACGTTATTTTATTTGAAACCAACAAAGGTCGAGTCTTTTCCGAGGGACTTTATTATACCCTTATGTTTGATTATCATGGAACTTACCATGTTTTATACTTTGTAGCTTCCTATTTGAGGACACACCCGAAGATGACACGGGCCCTCCACACGTATGTCCATGGCTAAAAAGTGACGCATGCCCTTGTTAAGGATCCTTTCAACTGTGCCAACACTGTAGATAGTACAGTTACGCTTGATAAGATTTTATACAAGACGCCCGCCATTGTGACGAATTTTGTTCAACAACGCCACCACGTTATTGAAACATCATGACAGAAACTTTACGGGAGAAATAGACTGAGATACGTTGATAGTGTTTGTTTGCGCAGTGATTTTTCATATATAATCATTTTTCATTTATAAATATTCGTTTCTTGTAAATAAATTTGTATATATTTTCTGTTCTGAGTTGTTGGTTGTTTTAGATCGGCCTGGTATCCCATCGTAGTCCCTATTGTGACAATTTTTCAGATAATTGGCCACTTGGTAAATCTATTTAAATCTAAAAATTCACTGTTGATTTAATTGTAATTACATTTGTTAATTTTCAATATTAAATCACATGTAAGAATGAAGAAATATTTCAGGCTTGTTCCATATTTATCTAATTGAATAGCTTTTTAAGCTTATTAGATTTTCTCATTAACATTATTTGATGATTTGATAGTTTTGTTGAAGGAATAAGCTGCCAATTTAAGGCTGATACAGCCTTTTACATAAATGATTAGGCCCATAGATATATTTTACTTTTAGTGACAAAGGTAACATAAACAAATGGTAACTATTCACTATTACCTATGGTAAAATATTGTTGGATATAACAAATGTTAACTATTCACAACTATCTGTATTATTATTTTACAGAGATCACTGGTAGACAAATGGGAGGAGGAGTTTATGTCAGAGAAGAGTGCAAATGACACTGAATTCTGGGAGAAACTTGAACAACATTGGCAAGATGTAGCACAGTAAGCTATGATAAATATCAAGCTAATTTGTTCCCTACAATTAGTAAATGTTGGTGACTGGATTTTTGTTCTTTATTTGATTTGGAAAGAAATATACTGCAAAGGTTAACACTGAAAATATTTAATCTTATGTATAAACCCAGGTCTGTCTACACACCCAAGTAGTGTGACCAGTTGGCTTAAAAAGCTCTTTAGAGCTTATGTTATTATATGTTAGTTATACTCAACTTTATATAAATAAATATAAACCGCATTCTTCGCTGTTTGATAGCTCAGTTTTATTACCTGGACAAATCTTAAAATAGGGAGAGCTGTTGTACTAACCCAGGCACCAGGCATAGGCATTACACTTAGGTTATGTTTTACATGCAAGGTGGTATCTCCAAAAATACTGAAGGGAATGGATGAAACAGCACATACTCATTTTAGAGCATAATAGGAGGTCATTTTCTAAGGCCTATAACCCTAACTTGAATTTGACAGAATTATGGTCCTTTTGGAACTTAGAAAGTTCTTCATTTGATATTGAAACCTTTTAAACTGACATTGGACTGATCTTGATTCAGAGCAGGGCAAGTTGATTTTTCAAAAGTGGGAGGTGTCATTTTCATTTATATTCAAGTTTAAATTAAAAGAGAGGGCATAAAAATGACCACTCAATTAGCACAGCTTAAATTCAAAGAATAGTTACGTCTTTAAGAAATATAATTGAAGGTTTAGATTAAGCTTGTAAAGAAAGCTCCAGAATAAGGTTTAAAAACTTCAATGCCTTAACCTGATGAAGAAAGTTTTATTTGTCATAAACTTTGATTTCAGGTCAGGAGAAGAAAATGCATGGTTGACAGATTTTGAAGACACACAGCCATATAAGGTAATGCATTCTGTTGATTTACTTAATATGTAACTTCTGAAAAAATGTACCTAGTTTGTATGTCAAAATCAATCCAGTACTTAAAAGCTACCAGCACATATACTAGTATATGTCATTTACACTCCCTGTATGTATCAATATTTTAAAAACTGTGAATTCATTTAATTTTGAGGGCATGAAATTTTGTGGTTTTGTCAAAATTGACATTTTCGTGGTTTTTGAATTTGTGAATTGTCTTTGAAAAAAAAGTAAAGTGCAAATAATGTTATACAAAAAAATAAATCTTACAGCCCATGACTTGAAATATTTTTATGCCACCGCAGCATCTGCGTTGCGGTGGCATATAGCGATTCACCTGTGTGTTTGTGTGTTATATATATTATATAGTGAATTTAAAAATCTTCTTGTGAAAAACCACTAGTCCAATTTCAACCAAACTTTGCAGGATTGATCCTTGGGTGAAGGGCTTCCAAAGTTGTTCAAAGAATTTCATTCCATGCAGAAATCTAGTTGCCATGGCAACCAAAAGGAATTATAAGAATAAATTAAAAAAAATCTTATAAAGACCCATATGGCTTAGAGCTGATATTTTGCATAAGACATTGTCTTGTAGACCTCTACCAAAATATTTCAAATTAAAGCCATGGGGTCAAAATCGGCCCCGCCCCGGGGGTCATTGATTTTCACTATATGTACATATAGTAAAAACTTTAAATACTTTCTTGTAAAGACCCAAATGGCCTAGAGCTTAGATATTTTGCATAAGGCATTGTCTGGTAGACCTTTACCAAGATTGTTCAAATTATAGCCCTGGGGTCAAAATTTGCCCTGCCCCGGGGGTCATTGATTTTCACTATATGTACATATAGTAAAAACTTTAAATACCGTCTTGTAAAGACCCAAATGGCCTAGAGCTTAGATATTTTGCATAAGGCATTGTGTGGTAGACCACTACCCAGATTGTTCAAATTATAGCCCTGGGGTCAAAATCGGCCCCACCCCAGGGGTCATTGGTTTTCCTTATATGTATATAGTAAAAAAATCTAGTAAAAACTTGAAAAAAATTCTTCTAGCAATTGACAAATTCTAGAGGTAAGATATTTGCATGAAACATTGTGTAGTGAACCTCTACCAAGATTGTTCAAATTATAGCCCTGGGGTCAAAATTGCCCCCGCCCCGGGGTCATTGATTTTCAATATATACATATTGTAAAAAATTAAAAAATCTTATTGTCTGAAGGTACAAGGCTTAGAGCTTTAATATTGGTAAATAATATCATCTATAGGTACTCTACCAAAGTTATTCAAATTTCCCCCTGGTGTCAAAATTGGCCCTGCCCAAGGGCAGTTATTCTCATTATGTACACATAGTAAAAACAGAAAGTAAAACAAATGTTTTCTGAATGGGAGAAAGCTACAGCTTAGATATTTGACTTGAATTGCTGTTTGGTGGACCTGTATCAAGATTGTTTTGAATTTTACCCTTGGGTCAAAATTTTGCCTTTGATGTACAGCAATGAAATTTTTAACATGTGCACAGTTTTAGTTGTAAAATTGAACTTTGATATCAGGTGACCTAGATCTGATTATGTGACCTACTTCTCCTTTGATGTATAGCTATGAAATTTGAACCATGTGCACAGATTAAGATGTAAAGTGATCTTTGATATCAGCTGACCTAGATTTTGACAAAGTGTCTCAATCAAACCGAGCCTGCAACATTTTCAATTTTGCCGTGTTGGGCTTTCTTTAGGGATTCTGTATTTATCTATTTTAATGTGTTGTCTTTTGATGTAGTCATGAAATTAAGGCAGTGTGAAATATGACCTTTACCACCAAATTCACTAGACTCAAGTGCATTGATATATTCCTACTCTGATCTTTTATTGGATTAAAAATAGATTTCACCACTAATTTGATAATAAGAATTAGATAGGTCAGGGATCTATGCATTATGACAATCTTCAATTGTAAAGAAACAAAAAAAATCTGTTCCTACACTATTATTTAGTGTTGTATTAATGCAATGGCATAGTATTTTTCTCAAATGCAATCTTGTTATATATTATATTCATGGATTGACCTGTCCATGAAAACCACAAAGATTTATGTCCAACATAATGGTTTTGAAGTATGTCAGCTTTATCTATCTCGAGTTTTTATTATTGATAATGTCAGGGTCTTCATTATTAACACTTTAACAGATTGGCTATCCATATTCAAAATAGTTGTATTTTCAGCCTGTAAATTTACATATATCCCCCTTGACCTTTGGCGAAATAGGTTGCTTTTGTAAGCACTTCCGTTGCCTCAGATATAAAATAAAAATTAATTAAAAGTTATTCCAAACTAATATAGTATAAATTAGTATATTTTTATTGTCATGATAATCAGGAATACAAGTTTGAAGAAGACAACCCGTTGATAAATCACCCAGATCCTTTCCAAGCTGGTCTTGAGAAGTTAAAACAAGGAGATATACCAAACGCTGTATTATTGTTTGAAGCTGCTGTGAAAAAAGATGAAAGTCATGCGGAGGTAATGTCAACTTGAAATAATTTAAAAGGAGCACCCTCTTAAACATAAAATTTGAAATTCTTGCATAAATCAAATTAGACACTTAAAATAGAAAAGTTTGCAAAAGATCATAAAGAAATATACAGTAGAATTGATATTTTTTGCAAGATTTTCATCCTGGTTTGAGAAAAAAGCAGTGCAACACTTTTCACAAAGTAACAAGGTTAGCTTTTGTGATCGCTTTTCGTCCGACGTTCAGTGCGTCTGTCCATCTTCTAGTGAGTGTCTACCAAGTTTGTTCAAATAAAAGCCCTTGGTGTCAAAATTTGTCCTGCCAGGGGTGGGTAGTCATTGATTTTCCTTATATGTATATAGTAAAAATTTAAAAAATCTTTTCAAAAACCCAAGGAGCTATAGCATGAAACATCTTCTAGGGAGTTTTCACCAGGTTTGTTATAATAAAATCTCTGGGAGCTCAGAATTGACCTAGGGGTCATTGATTTTCCTTATATGTATATAGTCAAAACTTTTGTTTTTTACCAACTTTGTTCAAATAAAAGCCCTTGGGTCAAAATTATTCTTGTTCATGGAGATGTTTTATATTCAGGTGAGTGATTTCAGGGCTATCATGGCCCTGTTGTAAAAATAACATTTCTCTTAGGGTAATAGCGTATATTAGCAACCAGAGAACTGAAATAACAACCAACGTGGACTACTATAACTTGTACATACATGTATTGTTATTTAGCTCACCTGTCTTTGTGACATGGTGAGCTTTTGTGATCGCTTTTCGTCCTGCGTCCTGCTGGCGTCTCTCCATCCTTTAACTTACATTACATTAAACCACATCTCCTTATAAACCAGATAGCCAATTTTATCCATACTTCACAGGAATGTTCCTTTGCTGGTCACCTTTAAAATTTTATCAAAGAATTAAATTCTATGCAAAACTCTAGTTGCCATGAAAAACTCTGGTTGCCATTGCAACAAAAAGTAAAAACTTCTCTTAAGAAACCCAAAGAGCTAGAGCTTAGATATTTGGCAAAAACATCTTCAAATGAGTGTCAACAAATTTTGTTCAAACAAAAGCCCTGGCATCAAAATTGGCTCCGCCCCAGGGGGTCATTTATTGTCCTTATATCTATAAAGTTAAACCTTAAATTAAAAAAACAAACTCTAAAAGCTAGTGCTTAGATATTAAGCATGAAACATTTTCTAGTGAATGTCTACCAAGTTTGCTTATAAATAAGCCCAGGGGTCAATTTTGGTCCCAAACCATTGGGTCATTGATTTTCCAAATATGTATATAGAAAAACTAAACAAATCTTTTTCAAAAAACCCAAATAGCTACATCTTAGATATTAAGCATGAAATATCTTCTAGTGAGTGTCTACCAAATTTGTTCAAATAAAAGTTCTGAGATCAAAATTGGCCCCATCCCATTGTGTCTTTTATTTCCCTTATATCTATATATTAAAAACTTAAAAAATCTACTTTCAAATAACCCATAGAGCTAGAGCTTAGATATTTGGCCCACATGTCCATCAAAAGCTTCTGACGGACGTATTTTGCAACTTTATTGCCCTTATTCTTCTTTATATAATCAACTGCTTTACTAACGAAAAATGGATAAAACAATTCCGAAGGTATATCCTATTGCGGGGAAAGTGAACTGTATGTTTTCAGAGCAAAAAGGTTAAACTATTAACATTTTGAGGTGTCACTGCAATTTGTTTCAACTAGTTATTTTGAATTAATTGTAAGACAGTAGTTTTACTTTTATCTTCTGGAGGTGTACTGCTTTAAAGCAATCATTTATTATGCCCCCGCCATGTAATGGCCGGGGCATATAGTGTTACCCTGATCCTTCCTTCCATCCTTCCGTCCTTCCGTCATTCTGTCATTCCGTCATCATCAGTTTCCTTTCATTATCTTAAGAACGGTTGGACACATTCAACTCAAATTTGACATATGGATTTGTCATGAGAAAATACAGGACAAGTTCGAATTTGGTGATGGTTCGATGATTTTTGGCAGAGTTATGCCCCTTTTACTTTGAAAATAATATGAAATTTCAGTTTCCGTTCATTATCTTAAGAACTGTTGGACACATTCAACTCAAACTTGACAAATGGATATGTCATGAGAAAATACAGGTCAAGTTTGAATTTGGTCATGGTTCGATGATTTTTGGCAGAGTTATGCCCCTTTTACTTTGAAAATAATATGAAATTTTCAATTTCCCTTCATTATCTCCCTCAAGGTACAACACATTCAACTCAAACGTAACAATGGATGCGTCAAAGGAATGCGCAGGTCAAGTTCAAATTTGGTCATGGTTAGATGATTTTTGGCAGAGTTATGCCCCTTTTACTTTGAAAATAATATGAAATTTTCAGTTTCCGTTCATTATCTCCCTCAAGGTACAACACATTCAACTCAAACGTGACATATGGATGTGTCAAAGGAATGCGCAGGTCAAGTTCAAATTTGGTCATGGTTCAATGATTTTTGGCAGAGTTATGCCCCTTTCATTTTGAAAGTAATATGAAATTTTCAGTTTCCGTTTATCATCTCCTTAATGGTACAACACATTCAACTCAAATTTGACATATGGATATGTTTTTGCAATGCCCAGGTCAAGTTCAAATTTAGTCATGGTTCAATGATTTTTTGCAGAGTAATGCCCCCTTCACTTTAAAAATGATATGAAATTTACAGTTCCTGTTCATTATCTACACAACAGTGTTACATATTCAACTTTAATATGGATATGTCAAAGGAATGGGCAGGTCAAGTTGGAATTTGGTCATGGTTTGATGATTTTTTGGCAGAGTTATGTCCCTTTCACTTTGAAAATAACATAGATACATCTTAGGAATAAGCAGTTTAAGTTTGAATTTGGTTGTGGTTCAATGATTTTAGACTAACTTGTCTTTCCTGAATGTTGGAAAAATTTTGAACTTTCAGTTTCAGCACTCATTCTTTTAGCCATTATTTTGGCTACAAATATGCAATATGCTATTTCTAAAAGGTTAAGACTGAATAATTTCTGTGCCTTGAACATTGTATGGAAATGGTTTGTGTTAACATTGAAAAGTTTTAAGGGCTTTGAACTTAAAATGAAAAAAATAATTAATGCACCATCTGAAATTTTGGCTGCATGCGGGGGCATCCGTGGCATGATGACACATTTCTAGTTAACTATTATTTTAGATATTTGGTTTATTGTATGATTTACACAATTTAATGCATTCTGGGGTTGAGGTTAATGACTAAAGAGGATTTAAGAATAGAATTTTATTTCATTCATGCACAGAAGTATAAAAAAGCCATTAAATGAAAATGAATATTAAACCAGTGTAACAACAGCGTAACATGATGTCATTGTGTTATTCAAACATCAAAATAGTCTAAATATTAGTATTGCACTACATGTGTATATGAATCAATGAAAAGAATGATTTCTTTTTACTGTATATCATTTTTAGCTCATCTGTCACAAAGTGACACGGTGAGCTTTTGTGATCGTCCGTCCTGCGTCCGTCCGTCCGTAAACTTTTACTTTAAATGATATCTCCTCATAAACCACTAAGCCAATTTCATCCAAACTTCACAGGAATGTTCCTTTGGTGGTCACCTTTAGAAATTGTTCAAAGAATTTAATTTCATGCAGAACTCTGGTTGCCATGGCAACCGAAAGAAAAAACTTCATATATTTTCTTTTAAAAAACCCTAAGAGCTAGAGCTTAGATATTTGGCATGAAACATCTTCTAGTGAATGTCTACTAAGTTTGTTCAAATAAAAGCCCTGGGGTCAAAGTTGGCCCTGCCCCAGAGGGTCATTGATTTTCCCTATATGCATATAGTAAAAACTGAAAAAAATCTTCTTTTAAAGACGTTTTCGGTAGTTTTCTGTGCGCATCGTTATGCGCTTCCAAGAAAGATAATCACGGATAATTACTCTTCAAATGAAGGTCAAGTTGAATAGTATTCGGATAAGTGTTTAAATTTCCGCTATAAGCAAATAATGAGTAAATAATACAGAATAGATATTTCTAAATGTTCAAAAGGAGATCAGTTCAAAAGAATAAGAGGTCGTTTAGACAACATCACATAAAGGATTTCTCCAAGCATTAGTACGACAGCATTGATGATTATTCTGCGCGCGTTACCCCACCCACTAGTGGTATAGTGACGAAAGTGCGTCGCGAATTGATTACTGGCAGACAACTAGGCAAAGAAGTTTAAAATGATATATTTTAAAAGTGCTGAATAAAAAAACAAAATTAATATCTAAGTAATGTTCCGAATTTCATTTTTTTGTTTGTAAATTTCTGAATACTTGCTTACTGTTCGGGTATGTTAGTCGTGTGAAAAAAATAATATGGCCCTAGATATGTTTTAAAAAGATATTCAGTATGATTTACTTAATATAACATCAAAAGATAAAGAAATTTTTATTACAACATGTTTTTGTTGTATATTTGACAATACATTTAGTATAACACCGATATTTCTTAAGAAAGCGTGGTAATTTTGACAGTTGGCATATGCGGTAACCATGGAAACTGCCCGTTTACAAAAAACTAACACGTCAACATATATATTTTATTTCTATTTTTGAATCCACCATCAAATGTTACTTGATATATCAATAATGTAGAAAATTCTATGAAAGAAATTTCTTGATAGCTTTAATTTTTTACAGAATTCATGTTTATTTTTCTAAATTTTTGGTTAAGTTAAAAAGCATGAAAACTTATTTTTTAAAGAAATATGTTCCAATTATCGTTTGTTTTATACAGAACCCTAAGATAAAGCAAGCTTTGTATAAAATTTTGTTTATTGTGAGTGTAATAAGCTATTTTATACATTATTATAACACAGTTTGGCTATTTTGACAATTTTGAGAAATAAGGCTACCATGGAAACTGCCATTTTTCAAAAAATCCAACACGCCAACATATATTTTTCTTTTTCTTTTTGAATTTTTCATTAAATTTTACACAACATACAAAAATTTAGAAAATCCTATGAAACACTTTTTTCAATATCTCT
Organism: Ruditapes philippinarum; assembly: GCF_026571515.1. Lineage (NCBI taxonomy): Eukaryota > Metazoa > Mollusca > Bivalvia > Venerida > Veneridae > Ruditapes > Ruditapes philippinarum. The sequence continues at coordinate 153,353 of NW_026852444.1, forward strand.
AATTATTCTCAGAATTCATGTTTATTTTTGTCATTTTTTGTTCGGTTAAAGAACATGGAGAACTCATTTTTTAAAGAAATATGTTCAGATTATCATTTGTTTCATACAGAATCATTAGATAAGATTATCTTTTGCATAAAACAATGCTCGTTGTGTGTTTTAAGCTATCTTATACATTTTCTATTCGTTATAACACAGTTAGGCTATTTTGACAGTTTTTAGATATACGGTTACCATGGAAACTGCCATTTTACAAGAAATCCAACACGTCAACATATATTTTTCTTTTTTTTTTAAATTTGTCATTAAATTTTACTCATCATACAAAAATTTTAGAAAATTCTATGAAAGGATATTTAGCATGAAACATCTTCTAATGAATGTCTACTCAACTTGTTCAAATAAAAGCCCTGGGGTCAAAATTGGCCCCGCCCCAGGGGGTCATTGATTTTCCCTATATGCATATAGTAAAAACTTAAAAATCTTCTTTAAAAAAACTCAAAGAGCTAGAGCTAAGATATTAAGCATGAAACATCTTCTAGTGAGTGTCTACAAAGTTTGTTCAAATAAAAGCCCTGGGGTCAAAACTGGCCCGCCCCATGGCAACTGAAAGAAAAAAACTTCAAATATCTTCTTTTAAAAAATCCTAAGAGCTAGAGCTTAGATATTTGGCATGAAACATTTTCTAGTGAATGTCTACTAAGTTTGTTCAAATAAAAGCCCTTGGGTTAAAATTTGCCCCGCCTCAGAGAGTCATTGATTTTCCCTTTATGCATCTAGTAAAAACTGAAAAAAATCTTATTTTAAAGAACCCAAAGAGCTAGAGCTAAGATATTTATTATGAAACATCTTCTAATGAGTGTCTACTTAGTTTGTTCAAATAAATGCCTTGGGGTCAAAATTGGCCCCGCCCCAGGGGATCATTGATTTTCCCTATATGCATATAGTAAAAACTTAAAAATCTTTTTTTAAAGAACTCAAAGAGCTAGAGCTAAGATATTTAGCATGACACATGTTCTAATGGATGTCTACCAATTTTGTTCAAATAAAAGCCCTGGGGTCAAAATTGGCCCCGCCCCAGGGGTCATTGATTTTCCTTATATGTGTTTAGCAAAAACTTAAAAAAATCTTCTTTCAAAAAACCCAAATAGCTAGAGTTTAGATATTAAGCATGACACATCTTCCAGTGAGTGTCTACAAAGTTTGATCAAATAAAAGCCCTGGGGTAAAAACTGGTCCCGCCCCAAGGGTGTCATTGTTTTTAACTACATGTATATGTGTATAGTAGAAACTTATGAAATCTTCTTTTAAAAAACCTAATGGGCTAGAGCTTAGATGTTTAGCATGAAACATCTTCTAATGGGTGTCTACCAAGTTTGTTCAAATAAAAGCCCTTGGGTTAAGATTGGCCCTGCCAGGGAGGGGGGGAGGGGGAGAGGGAAGATCATTGTTTTTCATTATATGTGTGTAGTAAAAGCTTAACATCGTGAAACATCTTCTAATGGGTATCTTCCAAGTTTGTTCAAATGAAAGCCCTGGGGTTTAAACTCGCCCAGCTCCAGGTGCATTTATACAGGTGAGGGACCTCAGGGCCATCATGGCACTCTTGTTGTTTTTGGCATGTTATAAAGAAAAAAATATTATTTTGTGTTTATTTCTAAATTTATAGAACTTGTTAAACTAAACAATACTATGCTTGCCAAGTACACTTTTATGATATGATTTTTTCATAATGTTCAAACAATTCAATAGTTTCTTTTTGTAATATAACAAATAATAATTAAATCACATGCATGTTATGATTTAAAAATGGATATTCCAAAAGAAATTATCACCTATATTAAATAAACAAGAGGGCCATGATGGCCCTGAAGTCGCTCACCTGTATATAGGCCCCCACAGCGGGGCCAGTTTAAACCCCAGGGCTTTTACTTGAACAAACTTGGTAGACACCCATTAGAAGATGTTTTATGCTAAACATCTAAGGTCTAGCTCATTGAGTTTTTTTAAAAAAAGATTGTTTAAGTTTTAACTATACTCAAGTAGTTAAAAGCAATGACACCCCTAGGGCGGGGCCAGTTTTGACCCCAGGGCTTTTATTTGAACAAACTTTAAAGACACTGACTAGAAGATGTTTCATGCTTAATATCTAAACTCTAGTTGGGTTTTTTTTTTCAAATAAGATTTTTAAGTTTTTGTTATACACATACAAGGAAAATCAATGACCCCCGGGGCAGGGCCAATTTTGATCCCAGGGCTCTTATTTGAACAAATTTAATAGACACCCATTAGAACATGTTTCATGCTAAATATCTAAGCTCTAGCTCTTAGAAGATTTTATAAGTTTTTACTATATGCATATAGGGAAAATCAATGAACCTTTGGGGCGGGGCCAATTTTGACCCAAGGGCTTTTATTTGAACAAACTTGATAGACACTCATTAGAAGATGTTTCATGCTAAATATCTTAGCTCTAGCTCTTTGGGTTATTTAAAAGAAGATTTTATAAGTTTTTATTATATGCATATAGGGGAAATCAATGACCCCCTGGAGCCGGGCCAATTTTGACCCCAGGGCTTTTATTTGAACAAACTTGGTAGACACCCATTAGAAGATGTTTCATGCTAAATATCTTAGCTCTAGCTCTTTGGGTTCTGTAAAAGAAGATTTTTAAAGTTTTTACTATATGCATATAGGGAAAATCAATGACCCCCGGGGCAGGGCCAATTTTGACCCCAGGGCTTTTATTTGAACAAACTTGATAGACACTCACTAGAAGATGTTTCATGCCAAATATCTAAGCTCTACCTCTTTGGGCTTTTTAAAAGAAGATATTTTAAGTTTTTTCTATCGGTTGCCATGGCAACCAGAGTTCTGCATGGAATTAAATTCTTTGAACAATTTTTAAAGGTGACCACCAAAGGAGTATTCCTGTGAAGTTTGGATGAAATTGGCTCAGCGGTTTATGAGGAGATGTCATTTAAAGTAAAAGTTTACGGACGCCGGACAAAAAACGATCACAAAAGCTCACCCTGTCACTTGGTGACAGGTGAGCTAAAAATGTTACACTCTTTGCATACATTTTGAGAGAAAGGCCTATACATGTGTATTTAAAAACATGTTTATTTTTTTTGTGTGTGAATCATTTGTTTTACTGATTAGATGTCAAACACTTCGATGTTTTTACCTAGATAACTACTTATACACATCTTTGTCATTTTTGATTACAACTTACTGATCTAATTTCCTCTTTTAAACTATCAACTTTTATAACTTCTCCTGTCAGTTCACCATCACGCGTAAACTGTAAAACATTATTAGAGGCAACTCCAGATACCAGCACACTGCCTGCTTCAGTGAGATAACAACAGTTAGGTTTCTTTAATTGTTTATCATTAAATAATGTTATAACCTGACCATTGTTGTCCAGTACTATCAGTCCATTATTGTAGTCAGCAACATAAATCCTTGTAGCATCCTTACTGACAGCTATACTGAATATAGAAGAGAACAGCTTATGTCCTGATTGATCCTTACTGAATTGATTTAGTTTCCCACCTGACAATGTATACATATATACTGATGTTTCATCTGAAATATATAAATTATTGTTTGCATATGCAAGACCGAGACATTGAAAATCAGTGTTAATTTTGTTTGTTGTTTTCATATTTTTTTCTAGAGAAATGAAATGAACTTCCTGTTTTAATGGAATAGTTAATGCTACTTGTGTGTTATTGATCATACGCACTTGATGTGGATATCCAGGTAGATCACAGTAGTCTGTGACAGTATAGTTGTAACTGTCTAACCGTTTAAGTTTCTTGTTGTCATCAGCTAGAATTATTGTACCATCTTCCATACAGCAGGCACTCCTGATATTACAACTGTCTTTATCAGACTTAACTTTTACATTATATGATTGATTTCCTTTAATCTGAAATAAATTGTCAGCAGTCTTTGTAGGTTTCTCTGATATTGTGCCTATGGTCTTCTTTTGTTCTAACTGTGTAAGAATTGTTCTGTCAAGTTGAAACTCTATGTCTTCTACTGTACTTTTTATTTTGGCATGCTCCATATAATTGGTGGCAACATTTGCAGCATCTTCTCCCATCTTCACATAAACAAACACTTCAGAATGATTTGTGTTTGTAGATGCTAATTTATCATTAGCTGATCTAATCCTGGACTTATTTGCTTGTAGCTGTTTTAAACTGTCTTCGATTTTGTCTTCAAGACATTTGACTTTACTTTCTATCTCATCAATAGAACTTTTCTCCAGCTTGTCAAGATGGTCATTGATTTCTTGACGGAATTTTCTGATGTCAGCCAGTAATTCTGCTTTCCTCCTTAACAGCCTTTGTTTATCCTGTTTAAATTTATCTGCTTGTTTTTTAAGGGTCTTGGCTATTTCCTTAAGTTTTGTTTGAATGTCTCTCGATTCAACTTGGTAAGTATTGTTTTGAATAAATTCTGGTATGTAGAATGTGTCCTTACATAATCTGAAAAATAAATTCAAACAGTTTATGAGGCTATGAGATGACGGAGGGGATGATATATTATTTAGTGTTATATATTAAAGATAGTCTAAGAATATATGTAAAGTACCTATATACTTAACATTCCATGCACTTACTTAAAAAATATCTTTGTTTAAATACATTAGTTTACCTGTGATCAACTGCCATACATGTAGAACAGCCAATACTATCATGGTTCTGACAGTACATATCAATGTGTTTATGACTGTGTCTGTCACATCTCTCTGCTGGTGCCCTTGGCAAAGCGTTGCCGGTTCCTGATTTAACTTGAGATGTATCCAATACCTTGTGACCAGCACATAAAGGCACTTTACTGTGAACTTTGACACAACTAACACAGAAATAATCGTGACAATCTAAACAGTATTTATCACCTTCAGTGTTCCTGCCTTCATTTCTACACATTGAACATAATACGTCAAATATTTCATCCGAAAGAATATCTGTATCACTTTGTCGATCTGTAGCCATTTTGTCTTTTTCCGACTATGTTTGTTGATCTATCAACATTGTAAAATCGATAAAATTGTCTATTTCTTTCACAGTTATTTTAAGTTTAAACATTCATGTACTCTATCATTAAGATAACTGAAAGCCTTAAGTTCTTCTACATTGTACTCCTGGAAAATATCAATTTCAAGATTTTTTTTCCATTGATATTAATTCTCTCCTTTTGCTAAATAATGTCTTAATGATTTAACCTACTTTTGGTTTAACTTATCAAATGTGCCCTTTTACCTCTTTGCACAAAGTCTACCCTTTATCTTGTGAAACATTATCTAAAGTTTATCTTCACTCCCAAAGCAAGTCAGGTGTACATATACACGTATACATTAGTCTTTTGTTGTTGTATTTAGGACACATTCAAAAATGAGCTGTTGCAATATCAAAATTATTTACTTTTCAGAATTCAATTAATAAGCTTTGTTTGGCTATGAGTATTTTTTTTCTATTTTTAATTCGATTTATGTGATGGTTTGTCTATTGAAAGTTCTAATTATAGACCAAGATTTATACAAATTTAGGAAACTTTGAACAACAGGCAATACTTCAGAACATATAAACCGATAAACTATTTATGCTCCCGGAAAAATTTCGGGGGAGCATAAAGTCGCCGCCTTGTCCGTCCGTCCGTCTGTCCGCACTACCGAATAGGGATAGGGGGCAATCTAACTGTAAACAGAACAAAAGAGAACAATAGAGTTCATTCCGTAACAATAGAGTAAGGGGCCATTGGCCCTCTTTTAAACAATAGAAAATAACTAAAGAAATGGCCCCTTATTCCATTTCGGCCGGACGTCCGTCCGTCCGGCTTTTCGTCCGTCCGTCCGTCCGTCCGTCCCCTTTTCTTGTCCGGGACATAACTTTGAAACAACAAGAGATATCAACATGAAACTTTGTAGGTAGAAAGATCTCATTGAGTACGTGTGCAGTGCACAAGAACCGTAACTCTGCCTTGCCTAATTTTTGAATAATTCCCCTTTGTTTATTTTTACACTTTGAACATTGTCCGGGACATAACTCTAAAAGTATAAGAGGTATCAACATGAAACTTTGTAGGTAAATAGATCTCATTGAGTAAGTGTGCAGTGCGCAAGAACCGTAACTCTGCCTTGCCTAATTTTTGAATAATTCCCCTTTACATTGAACTTTGTCCGGGACATAACTCTAAAACTATAATAGGTATCAACATGAATCTTTGTAGGTAGATAGATCTCATTGAGTAGGTGTGCAATGCACAAGAACCGTAACTCTGCCTTGCCTAATTTTTGAATTATCCCCCTTTGTTTATTTTACACTTTGAACTTTGTCCGGGACATAACTCTAAATGTATAAGAGGTATCAACATGAAACTTTGTAGGTAGATAGATGTCATTGAGTACATGTGCAGTGCACAAGAACCGTAACTCTGTCTTGCCTAATATTTGAATTATCCCCCTTTGTTTATTTTACACTTTGAACTTTGTCCGGGACATTACTCTAAAACTATAAGAGGTATCAACATGAAACTTTGTAGGTAGATAGATCTCATTGAGTAGGTGTGCAGTGCACAAGAACCATAACTCTGCCTTGCCAAATTTTTTAATAATCCCCCTTTGTTTATTATCACTTTTTGAATTTTGTCCGGGACATAACTCTAAAAGTATAAGAGGTATCAACATGAAACTTTGTAGGTAGATAGCTCTCATTAAGTAGGTTTGCAGTGCACAAGAACTGTAACACTGTCTTGCCTACTTTTGGAGTTATTGCCCTTTGTTCATTTTGACACTTTGAACTTTGTCCGGGACATTACTCTAAAATTTTAAGAGATATCTGAACATGAAACTTTGTAGATAGATAGGTCTCATTGGATGGAAATACAGTGCTTAAGAATTATTACTCTGCCTTGCCTTATTTTGAAGTAATTGCTCTTTGTTTATTTTTACTTTTTGACTTTTGTCCGAGACATTACTTTTAAACTATTAGAGATATCTACATGACTTTGTAGGTAAGATAGATATAGATTGGATAGAACTGCGGATGCTGTAAAGTATACCTAAATCAAAGCCTGGTCTTATTTTGGAAGTTATTGCCCTTTGTTCATATTTCACTTTGAATTTTAACCAGGGACATAACTCTGATATCATCAGGAAACTTTATAGATGCTCATTGAGTTACGTGTGGCAGTGCAAAAAAAAGGCAATACTCTGCTTACAACTAAATTTGGAGTTTTTGCACTTTGGTCTTTTTCCTTTATAACGTTCCATGAAAAAGCAACCTATCTGCTGGGGAGGCATCACAACTAATTCACGGATTACAACAGGTTATTGTTACAAGATTCCTAGTTCATCTCGCAGGATTCTCTAATAGTACCACCTATACTTTGTATATATTACGCATATCTGTAGTGACGACAAACATACACTGCGTCGTAGAAACTGACTAGAGCAGCTGGTATTAATACTCTAGGAACAAGATTTATGAGTTGAGGCAGATTATAATCAGAGGTCACTTAGAAAATTCATCTGTTTAAGGTTTGACGGTTTTGTCTTATTATTTAAGATGTAAGTAATAGACATTTGCCTTTACTCAATACTTGAGAGTTGCAGACTTTGAATACGTATAGAATATGGAAAAAATAGGTGATTTTGGATTGGAGATGGCAATGTAGACGTTGTTTAACGGGCATTTCACGCGAGGCGGAACGCATATGGGTCGTCAAGTAGCTTTCATCGCAGATTTTGGACACACTCGGGACCTAGTACATATGGATCATATTCACTCTACAGCCATGCTACCATTCGAATTGTCATAGCAAGCAATGACTTCCAATGAAACCATATATCTTGGTACACCGCCCCAGTGACGTGTATGTAACGATGTACTCTCTCTCCATAAAAGCTAAAAGCCTAGAATTGTTATTATTACATGTGCACGTAATCAGGAAAAAGTATGATATTGATACTATAGTTTAATATTAATTTTATATCTGCTTTAATGTTATTTTGTTTTGCAATTGCAGCTTCATACCTTCGGTCATAGAGAGTTATTATAATATGTAATGAGAGATAAAAAGCTTTAAGATAGGAGGCGATATACTAGATGGCATGTTATTGTGACTGACTTATCTCTCACACATTTGTGACATTCATGTTGTTTTAGCTGTTCATCTTTGAGGTAGATTATACACCATCAGAATTTTTATTTAGTTTAAATTTAATCTCGCTCACGCACAGCTAATAGCAGCTAATGTAGACACAGCTTTGGAATACGTTCTGGAACAGAACCTGACAATGAGTGTGTCAGTTTCTGCTAACACATAGAACAAACGATTGCCGGAACAGGTAGCGATTATTAGATGAAAATAGTCGAATGCATGAACAATTGGCATGTTCGCATTGTAATGGAGATGTTTATAGAAAGTTTTTATTAGATGATCTATTGATGAATATTCCTCACTGTATCTATATATAGTATTATTTTGCTTCTGGATATTTTCTGGGTACAAATAAGCTATTAGAGATAGATGAAACAAGACAGCGGGCATTTTCTCTTCTATAAATAGTATGTTCTCGTATAAATAAGTTTTTCATAATAAGATTTATGGGAAATGCTAATTTTTCTTATCTAGGCAACAAGATGTATTTGTTATAGGTATTTATGTTCTTGGATCGTTCTTTAACTCAGATCTTTCTAGTTATACACTAGGAAAATAGCTATTTTTTCGATATAATGCTTAAGCTGCAGAAGCCAGGGAGTGTATTAAAGTCTGCGTCCATTAGTAAAAAGTAATGCTTACATTATAGAGCAATCGCAGGCAAATCATTACGTATTAAATAGTAAATCTCGTGCATACATGTTTTAGTAGTGAGAGAGGGGCACGAATATAGCGATGCATATCCAATCTACTCAATCAGGACAGGGATATCATCAATTTATCCAACATCTACTACATCACTATATCCACGCAGTAGAGTGGCTCGTGTCGAACATGGTAGCTTTACTAAGGTGCAGTGCGTATAGTGCAAATAAGATCTGCAAATACTAGGGAGGTGGGCTCGTGCTTACAGGTGTCAACGCTCTCACCAGGGATCATGGGTTTCAAGGCTCGAAGCGTTACAAGAAACCAGGTTTCATTAACATGTTATGGTCAAGGACTTGAATGTGATTATATATAATGAAGACCTTACTTGAGACATAAAAGGTGAGGTAGTGTTAGAATATAATACTCATACGGCATGTACTATATTTCTAAAACGCAATGCAACGATATCACTCGCTCAGAAGATTAATTATTTTATTAATATTGTATTCAGGCATGGTTAGAACTCTCGAATTCAGGTAAACTAGTCGTCGGGATCGTCCGAGGATGTCTTTTTATAGTCTCAGAAGGCACTGGATTCACATGCCTGTTCATAGCGCTCAAAACTCTGGTTGAAAAACAACCCAAATATGCACTGGCTTACCCGAACGAGTATGATAGCTACCTAGAGTTAGATTACAGTAAATATTAGTTGTAGTTTTTCAGAAGCTATGTAGTCTAATCGTATGTTAAGAAATGAGATGTTGTCTGGTTTGGTTTGGTGATGAGAGCGGTTCTGGTGAATTAGGAGGGTTTGATGGTGAATTAAGCTAATGGTTTACAACTTACTGGGCTAGGCTCGCATCTACAGTGAGTTATGAAACGATTACTATAATGGTTAATAAGCACTAGGAGAGGAGAAATTTGTAGAAGCAGGTAGCCTCAAGTCGGATGAAGACCTGAACGGTAACTCTGAGCTCTTCGGATTCCAATACTTTCCTCTTACTCAGTTAAAGATGAGATAAACAGTTATATATTGTAATCGTCATGACTGATCGACAAGTGTTTGCTAAAAGGTTTTCCTATGATTCAAAAAGCTGGCACTCGAAGTTGTCTGATGTATTTCGTTATACTTGCACTCTTGTAACTATCAAGAGATAGGAGAGAGCTATTTCGTTCTTTACAGGTGTCAATGTTTGATGTCAGCATCACAGGTATCCATAGACTTGCTCTCGCTCACTAAACTATTGCGGCCATAAGGGTGAATTCACGATCCTTATATTTTAGATGATAGTATAGATCAGGGACCGAAACTCTAAGTCTTTCTTACCTTGATATATGTATACGACTATGTTTGAACTTATACATCTCCCGCAATTTACATTATATTAGGCATATATATATGGTTCAGTTTACGATCTTGACAAGCAGACAGTCTTCTGTAGCATGCTGTATACACTACAACTTTTTGTTGATCGGCTGGAAGAGTTTAATTTACAGGGGCACGATCCTGTTACGTTGTACTCACTATTTTGTGTCAGATAGTGGCACCGTGTTTTTTTTGTTACAGTCATGATCAACTGGATTCTTTCCAATCCACTGCATAGATCCGTTACTAGTGTAAGGTGAAATAGACGCGGAGAATTCGAATGCGACCTCGGAGTTTTGTTTGCAAACTGAGCGAATCCAGAATAAGTGGTCGCATTAGTTTCTATATTGCTGTGACGACGCTCACAGTACCAAAAGGTTATTGTAACATTTGATCGTGATAATCAGTTTTAGTTATATGTTTAGCATATATTTTTTCAAAAGGCTGCTAAGATGACATAATCTTTTGTGAATCACATATGTATAAATGGTACCGCAGTTTATACGTCATTAGAGTAGATACTTTTGGTGGCTACCTTTTTAGAAACAAGAGTGTTAAATGGAATGTATTGCAACAATATATGGTGTGTAAACAGGAATAAAAATATCTATTATGAAATCCATTTTTGAAATGCTGGACATAGTAAATTATTTTATCGGTTAATGTGGTGCACATTGTATTTAAAAAGTGCAAAGAATTAATGATATTTATATTTATACAAGCCTTGAATAAAATAATAAAAAAATTTTAACCTATGGTATATGAACGAATGGCTATTGTCTCTGTGTGTTGGCATTCAGTTAGGGATATTTTAAAAATTTATTAGAGTGATTCAAAGGTTGTCTTGTTTAGAAATGTTTACTCAACTCATATGATTGTGGTACATCTCTTATTTTATATTTTTTTGTACGACTTTTAACGGAATGCGTTGCTAATGGAAAGCAAACTGGGGGCGTTACTAATGGTAGCTCGTGCGATGCACGCATCGCTAGAATAAGAGATAGTTGCAATCTTCTCACCCGCTTTAAATAACGAAACGGAGTTAATCTTTGGATATAGAGCATGCTAACTCTTAGGTGCTCACAGGTTGATATTGTCAGCTTTTCACAAACGAAATATATATTGCAAGTAAAAATTAACATGAAAATATGTGATGATTAGCAGGGAAGGATTTGATATTTTCATTTTAGCCGCGAGATGAAAATTCTACCTCTTGCGCTTGCTATTGATGAATATTAGAGACTGAAGAAGTTGCGAGATACGCCAAAGGTGAGCGTGCAACATAATATTTGAAAAGTCTGTGAAGCAGATGAGTGATCTTAAAAGTATTTTTTTCCAGGAATTGCATGCAAATGTTAAAAAAGTGTTTATGAGCATATACGCAAATTACTTGCTATTGTCTGTGCAGTCTCTGTAGTACGATCACTATAGGTCAGCGAGGTCCTATAGGATCATAATGCGGTTCACACTTGCTAGAAATTTGCAGTGGGTGTAAGCGTTTATAGTAACATATGACTTGCATTGTTGGTTTAAAAAATCTGTAGATTTCTTAATAAAATAAGAAGTTACAAAGTAGTTGTGATGATTGTATTATCATTAGAAAACCATCACTAATTCTTATTTTCTCCATTTATATTTATCATTTGTATTAAAATATGACCTGATTTATGTGTTTATTCATTCTTACATTAGTATATAAATGGAGTTAGTTGAACAACTGACTTTTATCTCCAAATTGAGACGTAGAATAATAGATCGTAATGTACTAATATCTAAATAAATCGTTACATTTAGTGAAGCACAGTTATATAAAGCTTATATATTGGCTGACATTTATATACTATAGTTTATATTGTTTTTTCCGAAATTACATGTGCAATGTATCTCTAAAATTAATTTGAATATGCGCACGTGATAAGTGTTCTTCCCTGATACGGGAATGAGCATTGGCCCTGTGTATGGTTATTGAGTATATCTATCTCACTGTCTCCTGAGATTAATTGAGGTGACAATGATTTATTTACGGGTCTCGTGTCTACTTGATAATAGGATATGATTGAACACTCACTCACCAATTACAATTAAATGTGACATGCTGATGAATAGCCATATAGTGATAATAAAGATTTTTGTATTATGTGATAACCAGCGACATTCAGGGAAAGAAGCAACGTCAAGTTTTTTTTCTATATTATTTATTAATATCAACTACTTATTAATTTCTGATTTAAAAACAAGTTTTAGTAATTTTATACATGGTTTTCTCTCTCATTTAAAGTGATTTAAGACTGGTAATATTATTTATGCATTGCTCATACACTAGTATATTATGTTAATCGCTGCAAATATTTCACCGTGATAAAGCCCAAATTTGTCCTCCTTTACTATTTCTAGGCATGAAGTTTAACATTTAAAGTATATTATTTTTAATTCTTAAGAGAAGAAATTTCAATAATAAAGTTATTGCGCTAGCTTTTTAAATAATAAATTAATAATTTTAATCAGTTAAAGTAATTTAACTCGTTTTATTACAGTCATGAGGACTGTGAAGCAAATGAATCTCACTGAAAATCTTGTATTAATTTGGATATCAACTCTTCAATTTTGGATGACCGAACAGTGCAGCCATCAAAAATCCTACTTTCCGTTTCTATAGCTGCGCTTCTGATACATTCTGTCATTACAGAGAGTCGCTATGTGTTAATCGTCACATGTCTATGTAAGATTAGGATGTCATACGATTTCGTCGTTTCGCGCAGATGTAATTTTATTCACTCAAATTAATGTTAACATTCAGTTCATTTTCTCTCTCTACTCTCGTCATATGTGAATTACTAGTGTGCAAATTGGCACGAGCCGGACACTTTTGAACATCATTTCGTCGATTTCATCAAATTGGTTAAAAACCTGAGACCAAAAATTTGACACAGATAGCTGATTTTTCTACTATACGCTATTGTTATGATATCTGAGAGTGATATTGCACTTATATTGAGGCATCAGACAAGGAGGATATATACACTACTTAAAGGTTAGTATTATTGTAGCAATGGTTCCGGACAGATTATGTATGATGCTGATTTAATTCAGATAGAGATGGGTGTGTTGATTTTTGATTTTTAACATGTGAATCCATAGTACATATGTCTAGCATTAGCAATAGAGTTTTTGGTTATTCCGACTAAGTTCAACTGTGAAGAGGAGCAGGTATACGTGAACTGAGTGTCAGGCTTGCTTTTTGACCCGGCGTAGTTCTCTACATTTCTTTGAAATAGAACATTAAATATTACATTTACTGGAGGTTGAAATAATTCATTTACATAAGTTTTTAAGAACATGCACTTATTGTTGAAAAAAAGTGACTGACAATACTGAACAAAGAAAATATATAAATTAGTCTTTTCCGGGGCCGTCCTGGGTTTGGTGGTTTGTCGGTTTTGGTGGGTCCCAACAGTTATCGGTTTTTTCTATTCAAAATGTACTATCGATTTCTGATTGGCTAATATTTATAATTTCTTGGGGCATACCTTGAAGAACAACCAATGATTACGCGCTCACGTGGCGACGGGTAAAGCAGTCTTATCTGGAGCTATCTTGTGGATGCGGACAGGTGAAAGCTGGTTCGATCGTATATCTGCTGAGCGTTAGTAGAACGAGAGAGAAATATTCAACCTTGACGCATTATCTGTGTGGCGTTAGGGGTCAATGAGTTAAATAAACATTGTTATATAACGTCACTGACGATATACAAATCTTGACTTATGTTATTTAGTCGTGGGGCGGTGAGATATTTCTAGAGCTTTAAGGTAATGCGGAAACAGAGTACGGAATGAAACGCACGCGCAGTCTAGATGATGAGCACAGAACTGAGATTACGTATGGCACATAGTCTCCCCTCCCATTGGAGATGTGACCGGAACTCTACTAATTCGCTTAAATAAAGACGTTGCTGGACTATAACTGTTCGAGCATGATTAGACGGAACTATTTGATGGAGATCACATTGATGGTCAAGTGTATTGATGTCTCTCAGTGGACGATTTCTAAATGACAATTTTCAGCAGCCGGCAGTTGGTTGTGTGTACAACGGATATATATACTGTACGTCCAGCGGATCGCGACTTCTATACATCATCAAAGTGGCGAGAGATATTCTGTTACAGTTAAAAGAGTAGTTTCTAGATTAACCATAATTGATGAAAAATGCTCAGATAAGTCGTTGGATTTTTAGTTGCTATGTGAACTGAATAAGAGGAATGTTGGAAATTGGAAGAAGAGTTCTGTAACAGGGATGAGTGATAGAAGATATGACACAGTTTCTATAAGCGTAGAGAGATATTGTTAGATAGAGGACTAGTTTAAAATGCCGAAAAATGCTAGATTGGGTAACAGTCGGGATGTATATTTCAATTCGCATAGCAGAACCATCTGATAAGTAGTAGTAAAGGGGAGGTCTGAGGGTTGGTTGTTGTACATAATTATGTGTTGTGACTATAATAAGTTAAACTTCTGTTTTAATCTAGAAAGGGAAACAAGCTGATTGACATGCAGGATGTTAGAAATAGAATATTTGAATTAACATATTAATGAAGCTCATTATTACAGAATAGAATTGGAATTTGAGTTATTGTTTATTTTAATAGTTAATTTGATATTAGGAAGGTGTATTCTGTGTATTTTGATTGATGTGCAAGATACTCACGTTTATTCGTCTCTTTCCTGGTCGATTCTAGTTTAGTTTAAAGCTGTTAGATTAATGTAAAGATGTTTCTGATGCGTAGCTTCTAGCACGAGGTTTGTTGTATATAATAATCGAACTAAATGGTGTCATCCTATTATTGAATGGATCAGTTCTAGATGTTCTCGAAGGCTTTAATTGATTTAAGTATTTTTAAATGAGCCATTAACACTTTGAGATGAACTTATAGTTAGATATTTGATGTAGGGTGGGCTGAAGTTGTATTTACACTTTGGAGAGAAGTTGCAGGTCAATACGTCCAAAAGGAGTAAAGGGCGTATCGATTATTGATATAGTATTGGTTTTTCACTCTAGCCTCTCTTCTTCTTTTATGTTATGTAGTTTAGAGGAGCATTACAAAATAGTAAAGTTTTAATTTGGTAGATCATATACTTACTTTACTATAAAATATAACACTTTAGATCAAATTTTTTCAATGACTCGAAGGTGGAACGTACTTTGGATAAGTATAAATAAAGTAATAAAAGTGTAGCACAAAAGAGAAAGTGGCGTTATAGAATGATATGATTGGTGGGTAAGCAAGGCAGGTCTCATTAGGTTCATTCATTTTCTACTGATTGTCTGTGAAATGGTATTTAAAAAAGTACAAAATAATTGAAGTGTAGCTATGATATGTTGCACCTTAAAATAGGAATAGGTTTATACAAATTTTAACATAAATGTACAAAGATAGTGAATGTAAGTTGGAGGTTACAGATCATGCAGTAGGAAATATGCGGCGATATGTTATGCAATTAAAGGCGACGCATTGATTTATAAGGTATAATAGCATGTCAAATATACTAAATCCTCTTAATGAAAACTTGTGTAAATTATCTAAGATTTTTAGCATTCATTTTGACTTCTTACACTTATCTTTAAGATACTTTTTGTTATGACTAGATTATAATTTGATCGCATCTGGAGGCTGTAGGATTAAAGATCATATTAATACGCGAATGGCAGTGGAGCATCGCGTTTTTTACCCAATCATTGTTAACTTAGTAACAATTATAGATTGACGTTTTTTTTTGTGACATTTTTAAAAAATTTTTGGTGGTTAGATGAGTTAATTTACATTAAGGGAAACGACTTGATCTTGTTGGTCGGATCTTCTAAAGATTAAAAATTAGACAATAGCTTTTGATAGAGGTCTCAAGTAAATATTTTGAGGTTGAGTATTAAATTAGGCACGCCTATGATTATCTAAATTTGAATTGTATGCTTCAGGGAAACGCTAGCTGCGAAAGATAGCATACCTTTCTAAAGAAGAAAACTTTTTGTGTCTCAGCGCTAAATTTTTGACTCCACGTCATTTGTAATAATGCTTGACATTAACGAGCATTTTTCTAATAAAATTTTTTATGTAACTCAACTTAATACCCCCATATACATACTTAATTGAGAAAAAGGAGTAACATTTGGAAAGTTGGTGATGTCTTGGAAGCATTGACAACAATACAATCACAATATTAAAAGAATTATTTTTTTTAACATGTGAACAAAGAAGCCCGAAAAATTAAAATAAGAGGGCACTCTCGTACACATATAGCAGCATTACTAATTCTAAATTGTCACTAGAGGCTTGTTTAATCTTAGAACCGTCTGGTTTATCTTTCATGCAGCGGAGAGACAATAATTAGGTCTAGCAATACTAGAAACACTGGTGTAGAGAACCGAGGATATAGAATCTGCGCGTCTCGTGATATTGCAATCATTTTCTCTTGTCTCAAAACCATTCGTGAATTATAATTAACTAGGTTAATGGACATAGCTTAGTGTTTGGTGCAAATCGGCCACAGCTGTTTAATAGCGTCAAGAAGGGTTAATCTGCTGAAAAATAAATATTTTCTGATTATTGTGTGTTTAGTGGTGATGGGTATGTATTTATGAATTCAGGAAAATGGTTGTTTTATCATTTATACATTTTAGAAGCATAGATTTTGTGCATGCAATAATTGTCAGGATTAGGTTTTTGTTCACCTGGTATATAATCATTTTTTAGTCCTATCATCATTAATAGATTGGATGTTTGACATGGGACATTAATAGGTGTGTGTCAAAAGAGGGAGAAGGAACATGATATTGAACCTCAATTTGCGATATTAGTTTCTGATGCGTTGTGCAATTTGTTGATTCTCTATATGAATAAAGATGTTCATACTGTTTGCACTAGCAGCCCGACGTAAATTTTGTTTATCAAGGACCCATATGTCGCTGTTGAAGAACATTGTGGCGTACTAGTTTTCTACTATATGATACTTCATACTACTATTGGTATCTCTCTAGAGCAATTCGCTTCTCTCGACAATTTTTTTTTGCAACAAGGCGATTGTGTATACTCTGTACTAATACAAATTCCTTCTACTGAGATTAATTTAATGTTTAAGTTGAATGTCTTTATAAACTCATATACTGGTGTGGCAAATAATGAAATCAATTGGAGTATACGACTTTGAAACAAGATGTGGTACTATTTTCATTCAGTTTTACATATCCTGATTTGTACAGGTGCTTTGCTTATGAAGGTCGTCTCTCTTTGAATAATATATACAAAATTGAAAAGATTCTGCATTAGTCTTTTTGAAACAAGTCAACTGGATGTTAAATAGAGTAACACATAAAACATTGAAATTCATACATAACTAGGAGAATATAATAAATGTGTAATATTGAAATAAGATGATAAGAACTATATTCAAAAATTTAACTGAAAAAAATAACAGTATATACAGGGTGATTTAACTTAAATTCTCTTTCCGGTCTCTATGGTTGTTTTTATTCATCTAGTTCTTTTTGTATGTTACACTTATTTGAGATAATTAACTTCACAGTTAAAGTGCCATGACTGTATACCTCAGAAGCTTTAATATTCCATTATGATTTATAGTATTTTGTTTTATAAAGAATGTATTATCATTTTATGACAAATTTAGAGGCGCAATGCAAGTAATTGTTATTTATTGGCGTCTATATTATGAAGTTAGAATTTTATATATTATTATGTGTGTTGAAAATATATAGTCTTGTTCTAGCAGAAATAAACTCTTAAATCAATTGTTCGATATTTAATGCTGTCTCCTATTTAATATCACACAAAACAGGAAAATAGAAATTGAGATACTAGTAATACAGCATGTGAATAGTGGTGTTAAGTATAGGTATGTATATGCGCATAAACACTAGAGCGGAGTAAGGTATCTTTTAGACTGCATGCGTCCAGGAATCGAGTCAAATATTCAAGAAAAATGATGAGAAGATGTTCTAAGAGTTTTAATCTAGAAGTAATCTATATAGATTCAATGTATATTTTACATGTTATATTGTATGAAATGGCTGATTCTTTGGCGTATGTACACATATTTCATACCCGCTAGACTTCAATTACACGGTGGTTGAGTTATGGAGTAGAAGGGTTATTATGCTATTTTTTACCGCTTTTTTGGTATTTATGTGAATATAAAGTGGCTGTTTCAATATGATATTGCTTTCTTTGGTTCTCTAACATATTTTCTTTTAATACATTTCCAAAATTTTCAGTGAAAGTTACAGTAGAGTGTCATAGACTTTAGAGTGCGTTATCTTGTCTCTTAGAAAGATTATACTTACTAATAGATAGTGTAGAGTGATACAAGTGCAATCGTATTACAACATGTAGAGCGTAGCTATTCAAGTCATGGCTACAATGCTAAGTTTAAAAAAAATAATATGGATATGAGTTTATAGACGAAATGTTGTTGTTGGATGCTCGCCTCTTCTATAGTCAGTATACAAACATACAGCGAATCAATTGGTGGCAGAAAATTTGATCTCGACAGTTAGTAAATGTTTGTCTCGCGTTCTCTTCTTCACACAGCAGTCTGTCGTGATATTTGATGTTTATCAGTATGGTGAGAATAACGCACGAGCTCTAAGAGATGGGCGAAGATAGTAATCATCAAAGATGGTCTTGTGAAAATAATATACATAGCACACAATTATACTTAATAATGATCACCTTGTGTCACTTATGCCGCATGTTGTGTGATACACACTGAAAACACTTGAGTATTACACGTGCTGCAAACTTCTCCAATGGATTGCGATAGAGTCTCACTCTTACGGACTGTTTTGTCTCCGCTGGGCGTTTACAGAGCGACACCAATCGAGACAGCTTATAAGTTTATGTTGCTCCTAAGTGATTGGTTCCTTGTCTTCTATTAGAATGACGCTCAGAAAATCAGAATTGTCACAACTATGCCTGAATTCTTTTGTTGTGGTACAGATCTCCTACGCGACGATCTATGCTCTCGGAGGGGCGTACTAAATGATAGAGCGTTACTTATCTGTGAATTGAGGGTGGTCTGGACCGAATATCTCCCAAGATATACGTTTCTTGCCAGAGCACTTCACTAGTATTATATGCACTGATCGTGGATCGCGCTGTTTTACCTCAAAGAATGATGTAGGAGAGGTTAATCAGACCATATGAAGGATATGGCTTAGAGAGTAGACCATCAAATAGGAAGACAATAATAACTAATGTGATTATTGCTCTTATCCCGTTGCGAAAGTAGAGAAGTGGTAATGCTACGACTATAACTAATCAAGGTCCGTGTTTGTCACGTCAAGGTCCGACATGAGCGCTCAGATAACTTTGGTGTGTTACGATTCACGACAAATAAAAAAAGTCTGGTGCAATATGATGGTGCTCCCTTCCGCCCCAACCATGCCTAATTTTAAACAAACTTACACACGGACCACTGTCATAATTGGACTAAAGTGAAAAAAAGAAAATATCTTGCGCACTCTTTGTAACTTGAACTATTATCAGTTCAGTCTTGATACGATACAGTTCAAGGGTATATGAGAGAGCGAGACTCTATGTTCATAACCACACTCCACTACTAATCCTGAAATCGCATCTATAGAGGGGAAGAATCTCATAAACGCACTCTATACATAATGGTAAATGTTTATATGATACTGGTGCTTCATTATTAATAATCGACTGTACTCAATTCTTAGGCGATTGGTATTAAGCTGGCAAAGCCTGGCTGCAAAGATTATGTCTCAGGTAATTTTCATTAAAAAAATTTATTTAGCTTATATAATGCTAGTAAGACTCTGAATGAGGTACGGGAGACGTTTGTACTCCATACGGCTTCGCTCTTATCATTAAGAGCTCATATATCACCTTTGGTTATGAATGGTTATTTTCATTCGAAAATGGAACAGAGTTTGGTTTTGTTTTAAGCATATTACGCTTCACTCAGAAAAGCCGGTACTTATGAGGGTTTGTTAACATAATACAAAATCAACTTACCATAAAATAATGTCTGAAACTAACACTACGTCAATAATCCGGCGGTTCGTGTAATATTACGCACTTCCTAGACAATCTTGTTATAGGCACTCATTTCAATCACTTTTTTTTGTAGAGTTTTCACATTGTGATGTGAACACATAAACCTAGCGCTTATGGCCTTTTCTCGCGAACTTTTCCTAGCTTTGGTAATAACCTACTGTATTATTATTGCGTTGACGCTTGTTTCTTTACGTACTCCAACGGTACTTAAATCAGCCGAGTCCTCCTGCAGCTGTGCCCGCTATTTTTCTATTGTGGTCTTGCACCAGTATTCTCTCTGCCGGTGAATTTAACACTAATTCGATCATGGTGCGTTTGTTCCGAAGACAGATGTATCACATCGTAAGTGACAGAGCATCGGGAATTGCTCTTCCGCTCGCGATAGAGATAGGGGTGCTCTTGTGTCTCGCTCAGTTTTCTGTCACTATCTGTTGTTGTACGTAGCTAATTGTGGATTAGACTACTTTGCCGATCCCTCAAAATGAAGTTTCCGTCAAAATGAGCACCCGAAGGAGCAAAGTATTTCTTGTAGTGATTCAGCGTTGTCGCGCAGAATAATATCTTGTCCAGATACTAATTCGCTTAATACTCTATAATTTGTTCACTGTTTTATGAGTACATTTCTAAGCAAGTAGAGCCCAACATGTGATTTCGAGCGCGATGTCAAGTCGCGGTAAGGAAGGCCGTAACGAAATCGAGTCGTATGAACATTTGTCCACAACATGAACAGCTTGCTGAAGTACTTGGATGATATCATTATACCCTTTGCACCTATAATGCAAGACGTTGGTCAAGTATATACATCTTGATAAGTACTAGGTCGAGGTGATCAGTAAGCTCTGTATTGCGCCGAACTCATTCGCCTTCAGCTGCGTCGTAGCCCGGCGTCTGTAATGTCTCCTTTGCGACTGTACGTATACTAGGAGATTGTAATTGGACTATTTTGCGCGAGCATAGTCCACTCGACCCTCTCCTACGATCGACGTCCTTACACATTTATGTCCAGCAACATCCGTGACAAAAGTACTCTAGTGCATAAGTACACTGTAGACGTGGCTTAGCTTTAAATGGCGCGGACATTCTAAGATGAAAAAGCCTGTCACACATAGTTTCTGTCTCCCTTTGAGACCCCTTGAGGCGTCATCTTACGGATGAGGAGTTGAACCTGTTTATAGAGCAGAATAAGTAAAAGTAGGTCAGTCATTGGTGGCAATCAGATAAGTAGAGACCGGGCGCGAAGCAATATGGTATCAAGTTTATCACTTCATCATATGCAACTAGGCATGAGGAAGGACGGATATTGTGTTTGGGATGGAAACCAATGTTCTCTCAATATGCTACCCTTTCTAAATAGTGCTGAGGCAACCGAACGAACAAGACGATGGGTGTACATGTAGAGTTTGTCATAGGGTACAACGTTGGAGTGAGGGTAAAATAGAAAAGAGAGGCATGAGCAGATGTTTACTTAGTGTGTTATTTTGTGAAGTGAAGTTTGATGAGGATATGGTTGTATGCGGATGTAGACTGCATCATTCGGTTAACAGGAAACGCGTGGAGAAGAGTATCACTGTGGATACAGTTCGGAGATAAGATATAACGTAGAGACGATCCCAACTTGCTAGATCTTTTAGGGGCCTTTCTCTGAGATCAGTATAATTCTCCTCTACATGGTGGTTTGGTGTAGGGTAGGCGCCCACCCTCGCTGCGAGAGGCTAATAGAGAGGAGTTCTGAAGTATTTGGATTGTAAGTTATGGTCGCAGACGGATGTACAAGTCGCAGGGTACGACGAAGAGATGGTGATATGGAGTCTTGACAGGAGGGACCATGGGGAAGGCACATAGAAGATGAGAGTCTTTTAGGCGCCGTAATGAGAAAAAGTTGTTCTCTAATACTAGATGATATCGAATGAATATTCCTCGTGGAATTACAAGTAAAAGTTGTATTTCGCACAGCGCTCTGAGGTTCAGTGGGTTAGTCTGGTGACAGGCGATAGTAGGTAGATCTTTGTCTATTTTGGATATGTCTTTCGCCAGGACTCATTGCCATAGTCCATCAATCTACCTCCTTGCATTCTGACTCCGAGCACTCTAATCCGATTTCTAGGCCGTTTCTCGAGTCTCAGCGAATTGCTGACTGCAAACCCCAGTTAGTAGGCAGGAAATTTGTAAGATAATGTGCAACCTCACTAGATATAGGACATAGAATTAGAGGTATATACCTACTTGGTAAAATTATGTGAAGAGGCACGCACTTAATATTTTGATTATCTTCGCCAGGACGAATATGATTTCAAATCCTGTCCTCAATTGCAACCAAGACAATTGTAAATGTAGACGCAGTCTGAAGTGAACGAAGCTAGCAGGTATTGAAATCCGACAAACACGTTGGACTATACAGTTGTACGTTGACACGGAGAGGAGGGCGAAAGTGACTAGAAATGAAGAGAAGGTATAGGTAATGGCGAAGAGAATGATATAGAGAGAAGCAAGGGAAACTGGAACAAAGGCAGATAGGAGAGGTTGTAAGTTTGTAAAGAAATGCGTGAGAGTAGAGTCTAGAGGTGGCCCGTGGTTGGGACAACCGAGGTCTAGGCATGTCACCCGGGGAATCGGTACTAGTTATGAGTACTTAGAAGATATAGCAGCATTGATATGGACGTCGGGCATGAAGATGTGCGTAGGAGGAAGACTCGCAGTGAGACAGTCAATGTACACTTGGGTTAATCACGGGTCCCCTCTTAACACAGTATCGACGTTATTGCAAACGCAGTTACTAATAGGAGCATAAATTACCGACTGATTAAAAGATCACTAATTTAAATAGCCCGTTTGCCAAAAGATCAATACAAATATTAATTATTACGGTGATAAGGAGATCTTGTTTGAATATTGATTTATTATTTTTGACTAAAAGTTTCATCACTGGTTTTTGATGGAAAAAAATTAATAAAAAGATTGACAGTGTCTAATACACACGAAGCTTTGTCACACAATAAGTTATAAGAGTGATTACGCCTTTTTGTGGAATGTATTTATCAGATCGGTGACCTCGTACGTGGTCATTCTAATTGTCATATAATTGTTTATATGTAATTCGCCTAGTCATATTTCTGAGCACTACTTCAAGTGTCAGTCCTTTGGTAGCAACTAATCCTCCGTTGCAGCCTCACGCCTCGTACTAAGGGTAGGGGGTGAGTGTGGATGCAGCGCGCTCATAAGCATTTTTTTTTACCGTTAATTCACCTTTTGTTTATCGTTATATATACTTACATAATCTTACAAGCACAATACTGTAATAATTTGACATCAGAATAATAGCACCTATATATATACCCACGCTTCTACAACTGCTGCCATAACTGATCTGTCTTATTTATGTACACATTTAAGTAATATACAAAACTGTGAGTAATTAAAAACCACTCAGCTTGAAATATTAAATAGACACTCAACAATGAGGATTGAAAGCTGATAGATATAAGTTGAATATGCATGACAACATCTTTGTTAATTATCGTGAGATTGTTCTAATATTTTACATAACTTTGTTACAATATAATAAATAAAGCACCGTAGGAGGTAACATATAAATTTCGTCATCTGCCAGTGGGTGGGGAGTCTTGATTGTTTCTCACTGTTAATGCTGTTTAGCTGTGACGGGTATCAATCTAGTGTAATAATTGGATTTATGAAACGTCATTTTTAATATAAATAGTTTTGTTTCATAAAAAACTTCACGAGAATGCTTGAATGTCCGTTAGGGCTATAGATATTATGTATTTGGGAACTTAATAGTAAATTCTTTTTATTCTTCGGCGGTAGTTCATATTACAGTGGTTTTCTCGCTCGCAATAACAGCCAATGAAGCCGTCACAAAAATTGACCCAGGGGTAATTCGATCTTTCCTTTATGTATCATCGCTTGAGTAACAGAACTTTGGGTGTTTATTAACCATGCTTATTGGGTTCTATAAAAACAAAGCCTGTGTTCCAGACTTAATTATTTACTTAGTATAACACTGTTTCTAGCGGAAGGTTTATGTTTATGCCTTAACGCTCACTTTGCGGCTTAAAGTGCAGATTGATGATTATTTTTTTATGGTCTGAGTGTTCGTCAACCCTCTACTTGGTCGTGCAGCTCGAACTCGGTGTCCATGTGTGGGCAGGTTGTGTTGGCAGTCGACAATCGATTACATCACAACTATAACCCTCGTTGGCCGACCATATTTTTAAATTTGTAAACCTGGCGGAATTCATTTGTATGAAGTTATCAGATCTGCTTCAAAGACTGCCTTATTAATACACTTTTATTATGTGTTTTAGATGTAACTCTGGTTGCCTATGTGTGTTGTATATTTTTATATGGTAATATGATAAAGAACACGTGTGTATTAATTAGTCTTTTCTATTGTGGGATAACATTGGAATAGGGTGTTTTGAGAAGTTCTTAGCAATGTTAATTTTATCTCTTTCACAAGGCAAATATAGCTATGTATTATCTGTTTATTTCAATACTATTTATAGTATTATATAATTTATATGGTTCAGTTAAGTAATAAAGACTTAAAGATAAACTAGAAGTCTCTATAACTTTGGAAGTGCTGGTAAAGGGTCTTTTTTTTTGCAAGCTCGGTTATTTTCTTTATAACATATTTGTCGTCTTGTTTAATTATGGAATGGTATCTTAAATAATACATTGAAAAGAACCTAAAATTGTTGCTGCATTTAAAATGCTTCATCTTTTGTTTATGATCTGCACAAAAACTTTGTTCTGGACTGACTTTTTTCTTTTAACAGCCATACGCACGTTGATTGGAATAAATAGTTTGTTGATGTGAATGTTATTCGAAGAAATCCAGGGTTTCGAGTAAATAGCGTCTAAATTTTGAGAGCTAAAAGGTTATATGATTTGATTATTCAACTTAACAACCCATGTGATAACATTAAATGGATTTTTCAAATTTAATATTCTTTGTAAATTGTAATTCATATAAAAGAAAATGTGGAGACTAGGTTTAGTTTTTTATTCATGAACTTCAAAAGAGGTACCTTTAAGTGGTATGGGCAAGTTGTCCTTTGGTCGCCGTAGGTTTTATTTATTAGCTTGAGATCTCTTTTTTTGAGGGTCGCATGGGAGCTCCCCTTTTAGCTTTCTCTTTCTATTTTTTTTCTTAAGATATTTTATTTGCGTCATTGAGTCGGCTCGCTGTTGTCCGTCCCAGCGGACCCTCTGTGTCACCTGATGTTGGCGCACGCTTATTCTGGACGGTATCTTCTGTTTCCATCTGCTTTCTGTTTACGTCGCTCCGCTCTTTCACTGGGGGACCTTTTTATTCGCCCCTTCATGTTGCGCGGGACGTCCTGCCCTTGTCCGCACTAGGTGACGCTCATAGGCGTGTTTAGGCGGGCTACACTCGCACACGAGACATACGAGGTCAAATCACAAATATCTATAGACTCGCAAACAGAGAATTTTAAGACCGATTGCGCTGGATAGGGTACTCCGATTTAAATAAAGATAGGACTTTGTTTATTCGACTGGTTATTTAGAAGAACCATTGTTAATATAATAGTAATGAAATAATTCGCTTTCAAGTTTCCTATGAATTTCATTTTCCGAGCGCTCAAAATATTTCTTGAACAAAATTTCAATAATCAAACGACAGAATACGAAGTCGAGATATTCCTACGAAATGTTATTAAAGTTTTGTAACTTTTTGTGTGTGGGGAGGTGTGCTGACGGAATGATAAATATCTTAGAAGAAAAAATAGAAAAGTACTGCATAAGATCTATATAATTAGACAAGAATGATCTTTATGATCTTTAAACTATTTCAATTTAATTTTCAAGATAAAATTAATCAGCGTTTATGTACTTAAGAATACCGCTGATTCTCGAATGATACAAAATACAAATGCTACGTAAGTTTTTAAATACGGAACTTTCTTTTATTATTTGAAAGAAATTAATACTTTTTTAAGAAATAAACTTTAAACTACAGTTCCAAAGTATGTAGTTTGAATTTAGTATTAATTGAACGATATAATGTACGGAAACTGAATAGATTTTTGTTTGGTAGTTGCGGAGTAAGATTCCACATTCGCTTAATACCAAAGAATTTTCCAGTACACATGTAGGTTAACTTGTGGGAAAATACTCGATTTATTATTTGGTTATTTTGTTTTATTGGATCACACTCCACACTAAATTAATTTCAATAACAACATAATGTATTTATTAATTTCGTGATTTATATAATTTTCTTATTTGTTTGTAATAATAGGTTTGTTTGTATTTGTTGTGCGGAATAACTTATTGGGAATTAAAAATTATAAAATCTCAAATCTAAAGGACGATCCAATGTAAACAAAAAATAATGAGTCATAAATCAACTCAGATGATGAGTACGCAAGCTAACATACAAGAATGGCGATTTTATTTAAAGGATAATAAACATAGAATAAACCATAATATATCCTGGAGTCATTAAAGGTAAAATACTTGATAAAATAAAAAGAAGTTACAGTTAGAACGTATTTGGATACTCAATATTACAGTTTTGATTGTTATAGTAGGTATATTACGTCAAAAGTATTAAGGTAAAAAAATGCCTTATTTAGCGGTGCACACACTACCTCCCTTTAGCTGGGCAAAGTTCACTGCTAGCTCAGAATTTTGATTACATTAACCATTATTGATAATGACTGACTAAATCACCTTTAATATATTCGGTATCTTAAATTGGTATACATTTTTATAAGTTATATAATTGTTATGTCACTACTTATTTAATAAGAATATCAGTCTCTCACAAGAAAGGTTGATTTATAGTTCAGTCTATTTTTTTCTCTTTTTAATCACTTAGTCTATACCTGTTCAGTCCATTTCTCCTCAACTTTCCACCTATGATTATCATATATTGCTGTATCTCCTTCCAATCGCGGTCTGCTAAACCGTGTTCCTCACGATACCTCTCTCTCTCCTCTACAAATTACAATCATCTTATTCTTTTTTGTTCATTTTCCCTTGATTTCTCTAAATTCTCTCTCTTGCCTTACTAACCTTTTCTCATTTTATCATTTCGCGCTCTTTCCTTTAATTCCTTTATTTTTTTCAGTCGTGCTTTTCTTTCCTTAACTGTCTACAAGTCTTTGCAATTTGATTGATCATCTGAGCTTCGAATAATCCTGCTCCTATGATGTCTGTTTCTTTCACTCAAATGACTTAGTCTTACAAATTCTCTCACGTTATCCAGTTTCGCTAGCCTCGGAACTGTAGCATCTGTTGGAGTAGAGCTGAGATGATGATGATGATCGCTTGTTCAATAACGTCTACTTCTTCTCTCGCCGGACTACTTTGTTCACCATTTCTTATTTCCTGAAATTCTTCTTTTAACATTTTTCTCATCCTTATATCTTCTTCCTTTCTGTTTCTCCTTAAATGCTTCACTTTCTCTACCTCATTTTCATTCTCTTCCTCTTCATTCCACTCTTCAACTTCTTTTTCTCTGGTCTCTCCTTCTTACGATTTTTCAGGTCTAGTGGCGACTCTTATCGTATATCTTATCCTCGACTATCTACCTTTTTCCTTTCTTAACTACAGCAAATCAATAAACTATCTCATCAAACTTCACTTCACCAATAACTTTCTCATCTTCTCTATCTTTTACTACATTCTCACTATCTTGGATACTTTCAACAGCCATCTCTGTTTCCTCTTCCTCACCTAAGTAGAAGGGGAGCTTTGGGCTTTCCATCCCAAACACAATATCCGCCTCCTCCATTGCCTTTTTTATAATGTTTGTCTCTTCTTTCGGTGTTTCTTTCTTCTCCCACCATGCCCTACTTTCTTCTTTCGTTAACAGTTCAAGGTCCTTATCCGAAATTACATAAGGGTTAAGGGAGCAGACTAGAAAGGGTCTAGAGTGCTTGATACCCTTTTCAATCATGACGTTGCGATGCCTCGCGTAAGTATTGACATGCTGGAAAAGCCCTTCTCTAGTTCTACTGCGGAAAAGACATAGCCTACACCAGTAAGGTTGTTCGTCATTCGACACGTGATATTGAAGATGTTGATCTCCAACTTTGCTTGGTATTAATTAGATTTTTCCCTTATTTGTGAAATGTACATCGTCGCTTCCGCGATGCGTCGCCTGTCCATGTTGTGATACTGCAAATACCGACAGTGAAAATTAAGTAAGGCGATTGTATACTGGACAAAATTGTCGCGGACACAATCACACAGAATACTTATGCCTTCGTGTCATTTTTTCGGATAATTTGTCGACTACATTACTGTACAAATTAAGTGCGCGAGGTTTCTCTATCGGAAAAACTTCGGTGTCTGTAAGTATTATCGTCTTCTTTGAAAGCACTCTCGATTAATTTAAATCACGAAGAATACTGGACGGACTATATGGTAGACTGATAATACATTCGCGCACAAAATATAATATTCCGCTGGAAATTCGACATAGTTCATATATGTGAACTCTCAAAAAAATTGAAGATTATACAATTGTCTAAAATGCAATTTCACTGCATGTTATTTAACTGATTTTATTATTATTATTATTAAAAGCTATAAGGTTGGAGGACTAACAAACAAACCAATTCATCTATACACATATACATACGTTTATTATTAATATATTCACTCATTTATTAATACATTTTATTTAATTTATTTTCAGCGCCTGCAGCTAATCCTGAGAATGCAGCTTTGATAGTGCCTTCTTAATCCATGTTGGTGTTTGGTTCCCCTCATAGGGTTTCAGTTTATTATGATGTACTACCTTCTCTTTCCCTTGTTTATCGAGCTGTAATATGTAGTTAATATCAGATATTTTCTTTCTTATCATAAAGGGTCCATCGTAAGTTGGTTCTAATTTGTGGCTTATACCAACCTTTTTATTTTCTAGTAAACACCATACGGCATCGCCTTCGGAATAGTAGTTTACCATTAACTTTGTATCATATATTTCTTTCGTTCTACTTGCTGATTCTCCTATGTGTTTTCTTGCTATTTCATGAGCATGTCGCATTTTGTCTCTCAGTTCGTCGACATATTCACCATAAGAAGTTATCTTGTCGCCTCGAACTGTTGTACTACCATAAACAAGTTCAGCTGGCAATCTGATTTCTCGTCCCATAGTCAGGAGATTTGGACTAACTTTAGTGGTTTCGTTTGGTGTCGCTCTGTACGCTCCGGCGAGACAACCTAGATTGAGGTCCCAATTTTCTTGTTCACCACAGAGGTATGCCTTGATCATTTTTATTAATGTTGCATTGTATTTTTCACAAACTCCATTACATCTGGGATTCTTTGAGCTCGTGCGTGTCTTCTTAATTTCTAACATCCTACACAGCTCTTTAAAAACCTTACTTTCGTAATTTCTGCCTTGATCGCTATGTATACTAAGAGGGCACCCCCAACGCGCTATAAACTCATTCAAAATTTTTGTAGCACATACTTCTGCTGTTTGATCGGGCACTGGTATCACCTCTACAAATTTTGTAAAGTGATCTGTCAAGACTAAAATATATCGGTTGCCTCTCGGCGTAATTGGAAGTGGTCCGACATAGTCAGTCGCTAATATATCCCATGGTTCACCAGCCTTCAGTGATCCTATAGGAGCCTTAGGGGTTTTCAATGGCCTCTTATTTCTAGCGCATATATCGCATTGTTTAATAAAAAGGTTAACTTCTTCTTTTAGGTTAAACCAGTAGAAGCGTTGTAATAATTTCTCTTTTGTTTTCTTTGTTCCCATATGTCCTGATAATAATGAATTGTGCATTTGGTACATGACATCCCTTTTCATAAGTTCAGGAATAATGACCTGCTTGAAGTCTCCTGTTCCATCCTTCTTCTTAAATGATTTCATCAATATCCCATCTTGAATGAATAACAGGTCCCAGTATATCCAATAATGCCGAGTTGCCGCGCTTGCCATATGCATATCCTGACTTGTCGGCCTTTTATTTTCCTCTTTTGCATATAATATTGGGCTGATATCAGCATCCTTTAATTGTGCCATTCTCATACTGCTTTCAACTTTCACCTCTAGGTCTTGACCACCCTTGTCACCAGTACTTGTTGAAGCCTTTTGCCCATCGATAATTTCAATGGCATTTATTGACATATCTGATTTTACGTTAACTTCATCATCGCACGTCGTCTGTTCCACTACATTCTCATTTGAATATTCATTCGAACATACCCACATCATATCATCAGCCCTTTTTCTACATTTTTTACATGGTCCGCATTTTAATGATTCACATGTGTCGATTTTAGAGCATTCACAGTCTTTGGGATTTTCGCACCTCGATAGTGCGTCACAATGACCTTGTTTTACTCCGGGCCTG